>NC_090650.1:430929575-431229575 GCF_040937935.1 Hyperolius riggenbachi
TCAAATTCAGAAAAGGGGTGGAGCCACATCCAATCAGATTAATTTTATTTCATTGCAAATTATTGATGCCAAAGACTGCAAAGCTCACATACTTGGTCATTAAGTAATTATGTGTTAGGGTTAGGAAAAGTGGGCAGAGCCAACACTAGCCAAATACATACCCGGGCAACGCCGGGCGTCCAGCTAGTATAATAAATGGGAAAGTTCGGATGTTTGGATGTTTGTTACTCGATCACGCAAAAACGGCTGAACGGATTTGAATGAAATTTGGCACACACATAGTACATTACCTGGAATAAAGTATAGGATACTTTTTATTCCCATAACCAAAAAGAGACAAATACAAATTTCGCTGGAAAAAGTAAACTGCAGCCATTCTTACACTGTTACACTGGAGGTGTGTTTAGCTTCTAAGGGCAACAATGGTTAATTTGCATATATTCAGCAGTGATGCACTGGGAGACATCTCAAGCTCACTCCAACCTGAATTATCACAAATTCTTTCTGTTGTAAGAAAGCAAACTTTTGTTTTTCTTAACATCTTAGTAAGGGGGATTTTAGGACCATTGTAGTCCCTTACACACTCCAATGAGTTCTGGGTCACCATGAGCCTTCTGGTTAGTCTGTACCTCTCGGTGTTACAAGCCCTACTGCATAGAGCCAAATTAATCTATGCCATGCACTGATGAGGATCAAACAATCCAAAACAGTTTGTATGCATGTTGGATTATTATGGCTCTGTACAAATTAACAAGCTGACACATCATTGTATTCCAGTGGTTCTGGAGGTGTGTTTAGCTTCTAAGGGTAACAATGATTAATTTGCATATATTCAGCAGTGATGCACTGGGAGACATCTCAAGTAGAGATGCGAAGTTCGGATCTTTTCAATGATTCGGATGATTCGAATCGGATCATTGAAACGATCCGGATCTTTGATCCGAATCTCGGATCATTTTACTAGGAAAGCATTCGGGGGTGAAATGACTAGCAGGACAGGACTTTCCCTGCAGTGGACAGAGAAGGGGAGGGGGTGGACAGACAGAGAAGGGGGGATGGTGGACAGAGAAAGGCAGGGAGTGGACAGAGAAGGGAGGAGGTGGACGAAGACTTCAAAAGTATTAGTGAGGAAGAGATCTCAGACATCCTCCGTCGCCTCCGCCAGACAACCTGCGACCTGGACCCTGGACCAACTAAACATATGCTGAAATGCCCTGACCTGCTTGGTCCAGCATTTCACAAAATAGTAAATTGCTCTCTGCAAGCAGGGAGGTTTCCTACCTCTCTAAAAGAAGGAATCATCAAGCCCCTTCTTAAAAAACCTTCCATGGATCCAGATGCTATGAGCAGCTACAGACCTGTCTCCAACTTCCCCTTCTTAGGTAAAGTTATTGAAAAGGCTGTCTATCGGCAACTTGAAACCAGGATGTCAGTAAACAACATCCTGGACCCTCTACAATCTGGCTTTAAGAAACACCACAGCTGTGAAACAGCCCTCATCCAAGTCTGCAACGACCTGCTCATGGCAAGGGACAGAGGGGAATGCTCCATCCTAATCCTGTTGGATCTCTCAGCGGCTTTTGATACAGTTGACCATGAAATCCTGCTTAACAGACTGCAGGAGTACTGTGGCATCAGTGGATCAGTCCTCCAGTGGTTCAGATCATTCCTGACTGACAGAACACAGAGAGTATCCCTAGGTCCTATAATGTCCAAACCTGCACCTCTACAATTCGGAGTGCCACAAGGATAAATCCTATCCCCTCTGCTGTTTGCAATCTACATGTTGCCACTCGGTACACTTTTCCTACGTCATGGCCTGACGTACCACTGCTACGCCGATGACACACAGCTATACCTGTCCTTCAAACCTGGTGGAACAGACCCTACCCCAAAAATAAACTCTTGCTTAGCTGAGCTACAGGCATGGATGAATGATAACTGGTTGAAACTGAATGCTGACAAAACTGAGGTCCTGTTTGTCCAAAGCCAGCACTCGCCATCAAAACAGCTCTATCCTAAAGCAACACCAATCAGGATTGGGAATTCAGACATAAACAGCTCCAACCTTGTGCGCAGCCTTGGAGTACTAATCGATGGGGAATTGAGTTTCAGAAACCAAATTTCATCTGTAGTTAAATCTTCCTTCTTTCATCTGAAGAACATTGCAAAGATTAAACATCTGATTCCCCCAGAGGATCTTCCAACCCTAGTCCACGCCTTCATCACATCACGGCTGGACTACTGCAATGCCCTTTATGCTGGCCTCCCCAAAAAGGACCTGCGTCGCCTGCAATTAGTGCAGAATGCTGCTGCCAGATTGCTAACAAACCAGCCTCGCCACTGTCACATTACACCGATCCTTCGCTCACTGCACTGGCTACCAGTAGAATGGAGAATACTCTTCAAGATTGGACTGCTGACATTCAAATCCCTGCACAATCTGGGCCCTGGATACATGAAGGACCTGCTGAAGCTGAACCGCACCTCTCACAACCTCAGATCAGCAAGTTCAATAAACTTGGTCACTCCCAGAGTGCACCTCAAAAAATCTGGAGATAGAGCCTTCTGTCATGCTGCCCCTACTCTTTGGAACTCGCTGCCACACCCAGTAAAGACAGCACCATCTCTGGAGCTATTCAAATCCAGACTGAAAAGCCACTTGGTCAGCCTGGCATTTCCAGACTTATAAAATTCTTCCTCTGTACCACGATGGTCGGAGCCATGCTTATGCGCTTTGAGTCCCATGGGAGAAAAGCGCTTTACAAATGTTATTTGTTGTTGTTGTTGTTGAAGAGGGGTGAGCAGAGAGCAGAAATGTTTGTTTGCACACAATACCCACATGCTGCAATCATATGCTTTACATATATTTCACCTATATGTTCATCTGTATACTCTGAATACAAACGTCTCACAGTGAAAGAAAGCATTCCCCTTTTCTCACCTTGAACACATCATAAATTTAGGGAGAAGATAAGTGCAGCTGTTTAGAGCAGTGCAGGAGGATCATATTGCACAGCAATCACAGTGCCTGTGTTCCAAGCTGCCTGCAGAGTTACTGAGCTGTGATTCTCAGCCAAAAGTTTCCCATTTGTTCACAACTACAACAGCCAGCCTATAATCAGCAGCACATTGCAGGCAGCAGTGTGCTCCACACATATCTGGCAGTGGCACCCATGTCCCCTCTCCCAACTACCTGTCCCTGCACGGTTGCCTCCCCTCCAACTGAGTGATCCATCTCCGCTCTGCTTCCAGGACCCGCTGAGAGAGGGGAGCGTGCCGCTCCTGGCTCCACCCCTTTTGATCCGAATCTGTTCATTTTGATGATCCGGATGATTCGACTCACAAAAGAGATTCGGATCAAAGATCCGAATCGTTCATGATCCGGACAACACTAATCTCAAGCTTACTCCAACCTGAATTATTGCAAATTCTTTCTGTTGTAAGAAAGCAAACTTTTGTTTTTCTTACACTGTTAATGGTAGGGTTCTCAAACTTTGCACAGTTTGTCGTTGGGTGACTAGGATTATTATTCAGAAAAGTGGCTGGAGCCTATAAAAGCCAGTCAAAATTCACCTATTAATTTTCAAGGGGAATATTTACATTTCTGCCATTCTTGCACTGTTAATGGCACAAGCCTCAAACCTGGTATAGTTGATCATTGGGTGACTGGGGTTCAATTTCAGAAAGGGGGTGGAGCCACAAATAGCCAATCAGATTTGTTTCATTCCAATGCAAATTATTGTTGCCAAACACCGCAAAGCTCACAAACTTGGTAATTGAGTAATTGATTAATTGTGTGTTAGGGTTAGGAAAGTGGGCACAGCCAACACCAGCCAAATACATAAGCGGGCAACACAGGATCATAAGTGGGCAGAGACAAATACAAATTTTACTGGGAAAATGTAAACAGCAGCCATTCTTACACTGTTAGTGGTAGGGTTCTCAAACTTTGCACAGTTGGTTACTGGGTGACTGGGGTTAATATTCAGAAAAGTGGGTGGAGCCTACAAAAAACAATCAAAAATTACCTATTGATTTTTCAGGGGAATATTTCATTGCTGCCATTCTTGCACTGTTAATGGCACAAGCCTCAAACCTGGTACAGTTGGTAATTGGGTGACTGGGGTTTAAATTTATATATGGGGGTGGAGCCCCAAACAGCCAATCTGATTTGTTTCATTTTAATGCAGGTTATTGATGCCAAAGACCGCAAAGCTCACAAAGTTGGTAATTGAGTAATTGAGTAATTGTGTGTTAGGGTTAGGAAAAGTGGGCGCAGCCAACACCAGCCAAATACATAATTGGGCAATGCTGGGTCATCAGTAGGCGGAGACAAGTACAAATTTCACTGAGAAAATGTAAACTGCAGCAATTCTTACACTATTAATAGTAGGGTTCGCAAACTTTGCACAGTTGGTCACTGGGTGACTGAGATTAATATTCAGAAAAGTGGGTGGAGCCTACAAAAGCCAATTAAAATCCACCTATGAATCTTTAAGGGGAATATTTAATTGATGCCATTCTTGCACTGTTAATGGCACAAGCCTCTTGCACTGTTAATCACCTGTACCTGGTACAGTTGGCCATTGGGTGATTGGGGTTTAAATTCAGAAAAGGGGTGGAGCCACAGCCAATCAGATTTATTTTATTTCAATGCAAATTATTGATGCCAAAGACTGCAAAGCTCACAAACTTGGTCATTAAGTAATTTTGTGTTAGGGTTAGAAAAAGTGGGCAGAGCCAACACCAGCCAAATACATACCTGGGCAATGCCGAGTCATCAGTGGGCGGAGACAAACACAAATTTCACTGGGAAAATGTAAACTGCAGCCATTCTTACACTATTAATTGTAGGGTTCTAAAACTTTGCACAGTTGGTCACTGGGTGACTGGGATTAATATTCAGAAAAGTGGGTGGAGCCTACAAAAACCAATCACAATTCACCTATTGATTTTCAAGGCAAATATTTAATTGCTGCCATTTTTGCACTGTTAATGGCACAAGCCTCAAACCTGGTACAGTTGATCATTGGGTGACTGGGGTTAAATATTTAGAAAAGGGGTGGGGCCACAAACAGCGAATCAGTTCATCATTTCAATGAAAATTATTCATGCCAAAGACCACAAATCTCACAAACTTGGTCATTGACTATTGACAATTGGGTGTTAGGGTTAGAAAAAGTGACCACTGCCAACAGCAGCCAAATACATACCCGGGAAACATTAGGACATCGGTGGGTGGAGAAAAATACAAATTTCACTGCCAGAATGTAAACTGCAGCCATTCTTACACTGTCTGTCAATGGCAGGGTTCTTAAACTTTGCACAGTGGGTGACTGGGATTAATATTCAGAAAAGTGGGTGGAGCCTACAAAAGCTAATCAAAATTCACCTATTGATTTTCAAAGGAGTGGAGCCACAGCCAATTAGATTTATTTCATTTCAATGCCAATTATCGATGCCAAAGACCGCAAAGCTCACAAACTAGGTCATCATTGCGTAATTGTGTGTTAGGATTAGAAAAAGTGGGCAGAGCTAACACTAGCTAGTTACATACCTGGGCAACGCCGGGCGACCAGCTAGTCAGGTATATATCTGTATTATAGGTGATACTGCAGATCACCTAATAATCAGAATTATGTTCCTTGCTGACACAAATCGTTACAAAGGCATGTTGTACGGGCAGATTACATCATGCAAATTTCATATCAGGGACATATACTCCATAGGTCAGGGCTTATACAGTTAAACCAAAAGAGCCAACATCAGGAACACCTATGCATATATATAGTCCTCTTACGTAGCCATTCATACCAACGTACATATCCATTCATAATTGGCTTAGAAGGGGAGCACATTACTTAATATAGGTAATCTGTTTGAGGAAGGGAATTAGATTAAATTCTGAATTAAACCCCAAGGTTGCTAATGTGTTTAACTTGTAAATCCACATACTTTCTTTTGCTAAAAGTACATCCTCAAAGTCACCGCTTCTCTCAAACAGATTCAACCTGTAGATGGCCTTAACTTTAGTTCCCCTTATAGAAGTACCATTCCCTATAATGGTCATAGAGGAGCATAGAGACCTTTCCATCTTCTATTTCCCTGAAGTGCTCTAATATTCTAGATGTTAGATCTCTTTTGGTTTTGCCTACGTATAGCATATAGCATGGGCATTCCATGACGTAGACCACTCACTCAGTGTTGCAATTCATATACCCATTAATCCTAAACGTATGCGAACTTGTACTATCTCTGAATGTCTTGACTTTATCAACACAGGGGCACATTTTACACTTACCACAGTGGTACATTCCTCTGCCTGCGCTGCTATGTAACCAGCTGCTGCCACACTGTGAGGGCTTGTATTCGCTTCTGACTAATTTATCCCGTAAATTTTGGGCTCTTTTTGCTGTTAACCATTTCCGCCGCGCGGACGTGAAGCTCACGTCTGGGTGGCAGCTCTGCAGCGCTCCCACGCTTGGGCGCGCTCCCGCCCGCGATCCCCGTTGTGTCCCCCGGTAGCCCTGGGATCAGTGAAAGGGAACATGGTTCCCGATCACCGATCCCTTTCCCCCGCAGAAAAACCGAAGCACTCACCTGTGAGGTTTCAGTCCTTCTGCCCGGACAGATTCAAGCATCCCCCTTGTACTTCCGCTTAGCGAGAAGTACTAGGAGGGTAAACAAAAATGAAGTTGGCCATCTTGTGGCCAAATAGTAAAACTACATCTACAACTTTTTTACATTACAATTTACACATAAAGCAACATTAAAAATTTACTGTTTATGTCCCACACCAAAATATTCCCCAAATAAAATTTTTAATAGGAAAAAAAAATTACAATTAAAAAATAAAAATAAAAGACATAGTTACCTAAGGGTCTGAACTTTTTCAATATGCATTTGAAGGGGGTATACTACAAACATTTTTTAAATTATAAGCTTGTAAATAGTGATGGGCGCAAAACGGAAACAATGCACCTTTATTTCCAAATAAAATATTGGCGCCATACATTGTGATAGGGACAAAATTTAAATTGTAAATTTTTAAATTGTATAAAAACTGAGACATACTGGAAAATAAAATACATAGGTTTTAATTATGGTAGCGTGGATTATTTTAAAGCTATAATGGCCGAAAACTGAGAAATAATTAATTTTTTTCCATTTTTTTCTTATTAATCCTGTTAAAATGCATTTACGGTAAAGTGGCTCTTAGCAAAATGTATCGCCCACAGAAAGCCTAATTAGTGGTGGAAAAAACAAGATAAAGATCAATAAATTGTGATAAGTAGTGATAAAGTTATTAGCGAATGGGAGGTGAAAATTGCTCCGATGCAAAATCCCTGCGGGCTGAAATGGTTAATAAGGGGCAGGGTCCCACTATTTTTAGGATTTCAGGGATGGCTCTAAGTATCCCCTAATGCTTATTTAGGAGGTTGCCCAGATCCCCCCAGTGTGAGCCAAAGGGGGTAATTATTCTCATGTATTGTTTTTGTTTATTTGGTCGTGATCTTGAAGATAGCAAATCCTGTCTTGTGTTTCCCCATGCCTTTCTTATGGCTGATTTTATAATAATCTATGAGAGTAGCCTCTTTCTCTGAATCTGGCATACATCTCTTTGATTTCAATCCTGAATTGGTCGTCTGAGGTACAATTCCTGCGTAGATGCAGGAATTGGCTATATGGGATGGACCTAAGCAGATCAGGGGTATGGTGGCTGGAGGCATGTAAACTGCTATTTCCCGCCATCGGTTTACGATATGTGGAGGTGACAATACTGCCCTCTCTCAACGTCAACTTGAGATCAAGAAACGGTAAGTGGCGTCCACAGTGAAAGTAAAGCATATATTGCGCTTATTTTTATTCAAGTCATCTATAAATACCTCCAATTCAGTTTTCGTTCCCGTCCCAACCAGCAAGGTATCGTCAATGTATCTTATCCAGAGGGCGACATGCGCCCCCAAATCCAGGGCTCTGGTAGACTTCCTGTCTTTCCCAGAGACCCAGATGTAGGCATGCATATGCCGGGGCGCATGCCACCCCCATCGATGTTCCACTGATCTGTCTATAGTATCTCCCATTGAACTTGAAGCAATTTTGTTTCAACACCATGCTTAGGCTTCTCAAGATCATATAATTATGCTCTTGTGTCTTTGGATAGTTTTCTTCAAGGAAGAAACAAATCAATGGCCCTGAGCCCCTCCTCGTGTGGTATTGACGTGTCCAATGATTCTACGTCGATCCCGACGAGGAGGGACCCAGGGGGTGCCCTTAAGTTCGAAAGGACCTTCAGGACATCTCTTGTGTCCTTGACATAAGATGGTAACTGAGCCACCAGAGGTTTTAATTTTTCGTCCATAAATCTTCCAAGTCGTTCACAAGGCCACCCATTTCCTGAAACTGTAGGGCGACCTGTTTTTTTTTAATTTTTATGTATTTGCGGGATGAAATATATTGTAGGGGCATTGTAAGTGGACAACCACAGATATTCCCATTCGATTTTAGATATTACCTCATGTTCACGTGCTCCATCTATAAGATGGTTTATTTTATCCTTTATTGCCGGAAATGGGTTTTCTTTACGTTTTTCATACGTATTCCTATCTGCCAACTGTTGCATTGCTTCGGCTACATAGTCCTCTTTATCTAAGAGCACTATATTGCCACCTTTGTCACTTGGTTTTATTATAAGGTTTCTGTCAGATGCCTGTCAGGTTGAATCTGATGTGTGCCACACAGTAAGAACATATTTCCAATAAATTTCAGAATTAAATCTAATGGAAATCTATTGAAAATCGATCTAAATGCATTATTGCCCCATTAGATCCAATGCAACTCTAGATTTTCCATCCTGTCAGATAGACTAAATTGATCCAAATCAAATAGATCAAAACCGATCGATTGTGCATCAATTTGCGGCTGATCGATCAATTCGATCAAATCGATCGGTGGCTGCAATCGACCAGTGTATGGGCCCTTCAACAATGTTCCTAATCTATCCCTGAATCTGTACACAGCTCTCCCTGGCTGTCTTCCTCTTCCTAGGTACAGAGCATAAAAAGGAGCAACTAGCCCCTCCCTCCACACCTTTAGTTATCTGCCTATGGTGGGATCTCTTGTAAAAAAAAAAAAAGTTGGGCCTTTCTCACAAAAAATTGTGGTAAGCGAGAAAGGTCCAGCCCTATTTATACATATTTATAGGTATATCAGTTTCATAACTGTACCCAGAAAGGTTAACCCTTTCCCTGCCAAGCAGGTACCCTGTACGTGTTGGCTTGGAAAGGCTTTGGCTGCCAACAATCTAAGCCATACATTGTTGGCAAATTTTCCCCCTAGGAAGCAGCGGGGAGGGAGACCGGCATCATGCCTCCCTCCATGTGGGCCCCCCTCCTCTGCCTCCCTGCCCGGCTGGAGTAGTGGTGCAGTGGGTAATTAACAGTGGTGCTCAGCAAGATTTCGGATATCCAAAGTACCTAGATAATCCAAACTTTTTCCACTATCCGAACTTTGAATAGCAATTCGGATATTTTTTAAAATTGAGAGAGAGAGAGAGAGAGAGAGAGAGAGAGAGAGAGGGGAGAGAGAGAGAGAGAGAGAGAGAGTGAGAGAGAGAGAGAGAGAGAGAGAGTGAGAGAGAGAGAGGAGAGAGCGCTCCGAAAGGTTTTTTTTTGCCATTTTCAGGTCACTTCCGGTTTTCCATCCGGATATCCGAATCCGGACGGATACTGAGGTTGGATATCCGATTCGGATCCGGATTGGGAAATTTTAAACTCGGATATCCGACCCGGATCGGATATCTGGGTATCCGGAACCGAATTAGATCCAGATAGTGAAAAGTGGTATCCGAGCTGCACTGGTAATTACTCACTGATCATTAGTTTATGCCAGATGTCCCCCGCCGCAGCTGCCTCCTCTTTCTCTCCTCTACTTCCTGTATGACGTGTGATTACATATGCGTCATACAGGACCGGTAGAGCAGAGAGGTGCCTGCAGCCGCTGGGGACACACCGCATGGAGCGATCGATTGGGTGAGTGATTACAGCCCGCGCCGCTGCACTCCAGCCAGGCAGAAGAGCCACAGGAGGGGGGCCCATGTGGAGGGTGGGAGGTTGGATGATGTCGGCCTCCCTCCCCGCAGTAGCCCCTATACCTGCTACTTACACTGGGGGCTCTTATTGCTACTACCTATACTGGGGCAACTATACTTGTGATCTATACCTACTACCTATACTGGAGGTACTTATACCTATTACCTATATTGGGATACCTATACTGGCTACCTATACTAGGTCACATATACCTGTTACCTATACTGGAGCACCTATTCCTGGCTATGTATACTGGCTGCACCTATATCTGGCTACCTGTACTGATGGCATCTATCAAACAGACATCAAACAAATGACAGCGCTCATAGGCTGCAACTGAATTGTAGACCAACAGAGGCATGCAGAGCTCCACAGGGGCTAAATACATGCCTTGAATGCAAATCAGATGCAAATCATGTACTAGTCCTAATCTATAATTTGAATGCAAATTGATGCACATGGATGCAGCTAGCCATAAGTATACTTACATGAGTTTTGTACAGCAGGAGACATTGGCAGCGCTTCCAAACAGAGGCTGCACCCGAATTGACTACCTGCAATAGATGTGCAGAGCTCCACAATTGTGGACTAAAATACACAACATGCATTCAAAACAGGTACAGCAAAGGAGGACGTCCATGTACATCAATTTGCATTCAAATTATAGATTAGGACTAGTACATGATTTGCATCTGATTTGCATTCAAGGCATGTATTTAGCCCTGTGGGGCTCTGCATGCCTCTGTTGGTCTACAATTCAGTTGCAGTCTATGAGGGCTGTCATTTGTTTGATGTCTGTTTGAGAGAAATGTGTATACCATTTTATGACTAGCAGCACTAGGAAAAAATTGTGTTTTTATCGTTAGACTAGCGGTAGTTCATCCCCGAGAGGACCGGTCACTGCCGTGGGGAAGTCTAGTAGGGAATAATTTGTGCACATATTATTTATACTGAAGCTAACGTCCTCCTTTGCTGTACCTGTTTCGAATGCATGTTGTGTATTTTAGTCCACATTGTGGAGCTCTGCACATCTATTGCAGGTAGTCAATTTGGGTGCAGCCTCTGTTTGAAAGCGCTGCCAATGTCTCCTGATGGCATGTATACCTGGCTACCTATACTGTCCACACCTATACCTGCCTATCTGTACTGGGGGCATCTAATCCTGACTATCTATACTTTCTGCACCTATATCTGGCTACCTGTGCTGGCATTGCTATTCCAGAACAGGAAAAGTGGGATACCAGTACATATCTGGTATCGTTGGATTCAGCAGAACTAGGGCTTTTAAAACCATTAACATTTTTGTCAGTAAATGTAATTCATTTTTGAAAAAAAAACACAACAGAAACATATTTTATTTTTTATTTCACTTTTTTTTAATATGTTATATCTGCAGAAAAAGTACAAAATATTGTTTCAGTGCCCAATTCATTACGGAAAAAAGCAATATATAATATGTCCTATTTCATGTAGGTTTTCTTGTCAAAAATACTAAGTAAACCTAATGAATGCAAAATGTCTAAAAACTGCTTTGCAGTAGATGTTTGCATTTAGGACAAATTGGCTGGCAGCAAAAGGGGTTAAATCAATGCCGTCGTGCACCAAGAATAATACTATGGGCTTGATTCACTAACCGGCGCTAAGCCGGTTAGTGAGCCTTAACACTTTGCGGAAGCAAACCAGGGCGCTAGGGGCTTAATTCACTAAGACAAATTCACTAAGACAAATAGCGTGCCTTATCAGAGATAAGGGGCCTTATCGGTGCCTTATCAGAGTTAAGGGGCCTTATCAGAGTTAGTGTGCCTTATCAGAATAGCATAGCGAGCACTATGAACTTATGCCTGATAATTGACGATGAGTAGAGCTCTCGGCATTGTCAATTTTCAGGCATAAGTTCGTAGCTCTCACTATACTACTCTGATAAGGCACACTAACTCTGATAAGGCCCCTTAACTCTGATAAGGCACCAATAAGGCCCCTTAACTCTGATAAGGCCCCTTAACTCTGATAAGGCATGCTATTTGTCTTAGTGAATTTGTCTTAGTGAATCAAGCCCAGAGTGTTAAGGCTCAGCGCCGGTTAGTGAATCAAGCCCTATATGTGCAATTTTGGCAAATAAAGTTAGCTTAATGCGCACCTGAACTAACAATAAACATACAAGGTTTATTCTTCAGTGCCCCCACAATCTCCCCGGCCCCTCAGCCTCCCCTCTGCCCTTGTGCTACAATCCACTGATTAATTGCAGCAGGCTGGCATCTGCCACTTCCTTCTTGGAATACTTTGGAATGGCTGTGTCTTATATTATTGTCAGAACTGACAAGAATAGCTGCATGCTTGTTACTGGTGTTATTCAGATACTTATGCAGCCAAATAGATGAGCAGGGCTGCCAGGCAACTAGTATTGTTTAAAAGGAAACAAATATGGCATCCTCCATATCACTCTTACATCAGGTTCACTTTAAATACAGTAATAGATATGCAGTCATCAATCAAAAATGACCACACCAAGCTACTCAACACTATAGAAGAGCGCCAGGGTAACATGTAACTAGTGGCTTATCTTGCATTAGTAAAAAAAAAAAAATAATAATAATAATAATAATAATCACGTGTTCAAAAAAATCAGCCGTTTGCTAAGTGTGTCATGGATAAAGCCAGACGGCTACCTACTGGAGGAGTGCCCTTTGGATTGGTGCAGCAAGAATTGCATTTTTGGAGTTGAAAATCATAATGTTTCACTCAAAGCAAGCACTACATTCTTGCAGAAGAACTGTGAAACATGACGGTGGCCGAACAATGGTTTTGGCTGACTTTGCTGCCTCTGACCACAATGACATTGCAATCATTAATGAAACTAAGAATTCTCTATTGTACCAGCAAGATCCAGAAGGAAAACATTGGGGTATCCACTTATGGATGGAAGCTTAAGGGAAACTGGGTCACAGGTCAGTCTACCAAAAAGTAGAAATCCACTGCTATAAAAAAAGAATATTGCAGACTGTCTATGATTTAAAAAATATGGATAAATGAGTACGGATGGCGTAAAAAAAAAAAGTCAATAAATAGTACTCAAATTACTGTGAGCCTGGAGGAGCAGAATTTTCCCTTGCCAGGGGGCTTATAAGCTGCCCTGAAATGCAGCTGATATAGAGACCACACCAATGTTATGGTTTCTTTGGAATTCCAACAGTAGAAATGGGTTTGGTAGCAGGGCTGCCATCAAAATCCATCAACATTTTGTGGGGTTAGGTACACTGACCACATAGGAGGACACAGGAACAACCAATCAGGGCACCTTTTGAACCCCCCACTCTGGATCATTTTACTCAATAAATAATGTAGATTTGCATTATTATTTTTTTGTGTTTGTTTTTTCCTTTTTTCTTTTAATTGAAAGTTCACCTGTGTCACTGGAGTGGCATGACTGGACTGTAACTTTTCTGATCCATAGGAATGTTCCGATTCCTTCTCTCTCGTTATTTATCAAGCAGAGGCTGATGAAAGGGATTCGCAAGAAACTCATCCATATTTAATAAGACGCGCTGGGCAATAACACTCAGCCAGTGAAATGTAATCAGGTCCGCGGCGCAGCCAAGATTATTTTTTTTTCTCGAGAGTACACTTCATATCTCTGTTCCTTGGAATATATTACATTTATAATTGAAATAATTTCTGCTAAAAGTATTGGTGGGATTGTATTATGATAATGGTGACATTATCTCTTATCTTCATAATATAGATTGATTCTGCTCACACTCCGGGCCGGAATAAGGAGAGAGTTTGCTCTTTTAATCAGGAGATCATTACAACGGAGGATGACATTTCCACCAAAAATGAGACGGTTCAGGTAGTTAGAAGTCAAATGACTCTCTTAAGGGGAGCTCTGCTTACATAGTACTGCTCTCTTGCTGCACTGTCCCAAATATACTGCAACCAGGGAAATCTTCTTTAAGAAATTGATGGAACTATTTCAAGACTTTCACAGATTAGATGATGAGAGGAAAACTCTATATTCTACTGGGAGAGGAGGAATCCACAGTGACAATCGCTGCACACTGTCACAGCATGCCACAGACTGAGAGGAGGAATCCACAGTGACAATCGCTGCACACTATGTCACAGAATGTCACAGACTGAGAG
This sequence comes from Hyperolius riggenbachi, assembly GCF_040937935.1. Classification (NCBI taxonomy): domain Eukaryota; kingdom Metazoa; phylum Chordata; class Amphibia; order Anura; family Hyperoliidae; genus Hyperolius; species Hyperolius riggenbachi. Next base: position 430,943,810 of record NC_090650.1, read on the forward strand.
GAGGAATCTACGGTGACAATCGCTACACATTATGTCACAGAATGCCACAGACTGAGAAAAGGAATCCACAGTGACAATCGCTGCACACTAAATCACAGCATGCCACAGACTGAGAGGAGGAGCCCACAGTGACAATCGCTGCACACTATGTCACAGCATGCCACAGACTGTGAGGAGGAATCCACAGTGACAATCACTGCACACTATGTCACAGCATGCCACAGACTGTGAGGAGGAATCCATGGTCACCACACACTATGTCACAGCTTGCCACAGACAAGAGGAGGAGCCCACAGTGATTATTACGACATGATGTCACACCATGTCACAGACTGAGTGGAGGACTCCACAGTGACAATCGCTGCACACTTAATCACAGCATGCCACAGACTGAGAGGAGGAGCCCACAGTGACAATCGCTGCACACTATGTCACAGCATGCCACAGACTGAGAGGAGGAGCCCACAGTGACAATCGCTGCACACTATGTCACAGCATGCCACAGACTGAGAGGAGGAGCCCACAGTGACAATCACTGCACACTGTGTCACAGCATGCCACAGACTGAGAGGAGGAATCTACGGTGACAATCGCTACACATTATGTCACAGAATGCCACAGACTGAGAAAAGGAATCCACAGTGACAATCGCTGCACACTAAATCACAGCATGCCACAGACTGAGAGGAGGAGCCCACAGTGACAATCGCTGCACACTATGTCACAGCATGCCACAGACTGTGAGGAGGAATCCACAGTGACAATCACTGCACACTATGTCACAGCATGCCACAGACTGTGAGGAGGAATCCATGGTCACCACACACTATGTCACAGCTTGCCACAGACAAGAGGAGGAGCCCACAGTGATTATTACTACATGCTGTCACACCATGTCACAGACTGAGTGGAGGACTCCACAGTGACAATCGCTGCACACTATGTCACAGCATGCCACAGACTGAGAGGAGGAGCCCACAGTGACAATCACTGCACACTGTGTCACAGCATGCCACAGACTGAGAGGTGGAATCCACAGTGACAATCGCTGCACACTATGTCACAGCACAGACTGAGAGAAGCATTAATGAAGAACTGAAAACCTAAAAATGTCCACAAACAGCTAACTCACTGTACCCTTACCCCCCCCCCCCCCCCCCCCTTTGGCAATGCCTGTATGAATTTTGGTTATGCCAATAAAGCAATCCTCGATTTGATTTGCTTTGATCTGAAATGTACTCAATGGAAGAAATACAGGCAGGCACACAGTGCAATAAAAGACATGACACCACTTTACTTATCATTAGACATGCTATCATTAGACAGACGCTGCTCCACAATCTGGTTTCTCAGCATTTTAAAAAATTCACGTCAGCGGGCGTAAAACAGCATTCCATAGACTACGTCTGACAGCATTAAGCTCAGCAAAGCATAACAGACATGGAGCAAAGCTAGCAGTGCAGGCTACATGTGCGTGACCAGTTCAATGGTAGTATATAGATAAACCCAGAGATGTGGGCAATGCAGCAACGGGTGACAACTGAGGCTGTTGTCATAACAGCTGTTTCTCCTGTGTTCCCACAGCCTCATCAGAGGAGCTTCATGCTACACAGCACGTCCCTCACTGCAGCAAGACAGACACCAACTAATGTTTCCACCATTAAAGGGGCACTAGGGGCGAAACATTGTAAAATGTAAAATATGTGAAAACATACAAATGAGAAGTATATTTTTTCAGAGTAAAATTAGCCATAAATCACTTTTCTCCTATGTTGCTGTCACTTACAGTAGGCAGTAGAAATCTGACAGAAGTGACAGGTTTTGGACTAGTCCATCTGTTCATAGGGGATTCTCAGGGATTTATTTATTTTCAAAAGCACTTAGTGAATGACAGTTGCTCTGTCCAACTGCCAAAAAACTGTGCAGCGAGCAGGGAAGCTGACCAGCATCATTGTTTCAATCCTTTTTAGGGAACATCTTTATAAAGAATAAAAGCCTTGCTGAGAATCCCCCATGAAGAGATGGGTTAGTCCAAAACCTGTCGCTTCTGTCAGATTTCTACTACTTGAAAACGGGGAAGGCGAAGAAGAGGACGCGTTGCGGAGGGGGTGACTGTCAGTCGGCTGAAAACGAAGCTAAGCCGTGGCGGGGGGCCCGGAGGAGCTGCGAGGGCACAGGATGGCTGCGGAGGGCTTGGGGAAGCCCCAGGTAAGTTAAACTTTTTTTTTCTCCAACAGTTAATTTTCACTTTAAATGTACTCTCTAATTTCTTTGGCCTTGCCTTGCCATGCCATAGTGGTGGATACACACAAGAATTCATGGACATAGGTCGCGTGCATGTGCATCAGTTTTGCAGCTGTATACCGTCATGTTCATACACTATATATGTGTATATACTGTCTATACTCGACTATAAGTCTAGAAATGTAGGTCTGACTCACTAAATAAAAGTATAGTGCTCGGCTTATACCCGAGTCATTGGCAACACTGAGAACACTAAGTAATGTGTGTACTATTAGTGACATTCCCATTTGCAGCAATGTAGCCTGTAGTAAGTGATACTTTTTTGATAAAGGAAATGCAGAGAAAACACAGGTCTGAAAGTCCTGACCCCACATACTACAGAAAGGGAAGTGAATTCAAGGCTGCACTTGGGATCTGGAGGAGGTATTGGCAGCACATAAGGGACAGGAGGGGTTAATGGCTGCAGTACTGTATGCAGTGCAGTTATTAACCCTTCCTGGTCCTCAAGTGCAGCCATTAACTTTGCTGGGGAGACTTATACTTAAGTCAATAAAAAAATCCAACTTAAGGGGGTCAAATATTGGATACAACTTATAGTCGAGGATATATAGTATGACACTACATAACACTCACCTTCCCTGACCCTAAGCAGGGCTGGGCCGAGGCAGAGGCGAGGGAGGCTCCAGCCTCAGGGCGCAGTGTAGGAGGGGGCGCACAATTTACTATCTCAGCTATCATTTCCCTAATGTGTTTGAAGCAGAGAGGAATAAGAAAAGGGGATACATGGCAGTGACTGCAAGCCAGGGGAGGACTGGCCCAGGGGGACGGGGGGCAATTGCCCCCCGGGCTGCCCAAATCTTAAGTAATTAGGGCCGGCCGCTACCATACGCAGCGGCCGCAGACATACCACAGGTGACAGGTTCGCAGTGGGGATCGCAACCTCGCGCGATATTTCCCGGCAAGTTGAAGTATCCAATCAAAGAAGGGGCTGAGGCGGCCGGCCGTGGTATGCCCTTGTGCGTGGCTGCGCCTGCGGTGGATGTGAGCGGCACAAGGACACAAATAGCTTAGGTCCTCTCCGGCCAGGTGGGTTGACCCTGCTTGACTCCGCCCCCCGCCTGGAGCCATTGCCGCCCGCAACGTGCTGCTGTGCCTGCGGTGTCATCGGAGTGAGCTGTCTCACTCTTCAGCTTTCTGTGCTGGGGGGACTGGGGGCCTGGAGCTGTGGCTACGAGTGGCTGGCTGGAGGAGTCGGACACAGTCCTCCCCTGTGCTGCTGTGCCTGAGGTGTCATCGGAGTGAGCTGTCTCACTCTTCAGCTTTCTGTGCTGGGGGGGCCGGGGGCCTGGAGCTGCGGCTACGAGTGGCTGGCTGGCTGTCCTGGCTGGAGGAGTCGGACACTCTGGGGGCTGGGAGTCGGAGATGCCACCTATAGCTGCTTGCTGCTGTGGAGGAGGAGGAGGTGTAGGACTGAGGAGACAGGAGGATAGTGGAGGTCGGGTCCAGGTTGCCAGAGGAGAAGGTGTTTTTTATAAATTTTGTTTCTGTACTTCTTCTCCCTTCTTGTCACTGAGTTACTCACACTTTGCTGCCTGCCTGCTACTGCTGTCAAATTCAATTCTCTGCCCAGGCCAGTGCCCTCTGAGTTTTTTTTTGTGTGATAATCATCCCCATTCTGACCCTGGCCTGAGGGGGAACGTTTTTTCTTCTTGTGGTGTGATTGGCGGCAGGGGAGGGGGGAGGCAGGCAGTTAGGCACTGTCAAACAGGTAGTTGGAGGGGGGGGGGGAGTAGGTGTCAGACAAGTAGTTTGTATGGTGGGTGGGCAGGAGTGGGGTTAGGCATCACCAGGTAGGTAGGTTTGTGTGTGTGTGTGTGTGTGTGTTGGGGGGGGGGTTGTTTAAAGGATTTATCAGGCATTTTTAATGAAATAAGTGCTACTTACCCAGGGCTTCCTCCAGCCCCACGCTCCCAGCATGTCCCTCGCCTCAGCTCTGCAGTCAGCCATTCGCTGCCGCTGCCTCCCAGTCCCCGGCGATGGCACCAGTCCGACCTGGATGTCGGCCTGTACTGCGCCTGTGCGAGCAGCACTGTCAATCACCGCCACGTGGACCGGAGTGTACTGCGCAGGTGCAGTAATTCTGCGTCTGCACAGTACGCTCTGGTCCATGTGGCGGTGATTGACAGCGCCGCTCGCACAGGCGCAGTTGGCCTGACGTCATCGCCGGGGGCTGGGAGGCAGCGGCAGCGAACAGCTGACTGCAGAGCTGCGGCAAGGGACATGCTGGGAGCTTGGGGCTGGACGAGCCCTGGGTAAGTAGCACTTATTTTCATAAAAAATAAAAAGCCTGATAACTCCTTTAAGGTTAGGCATCAGACACAGACAGGTAGATTGTGCGGAGAAATGGGGTTAGGCATCAGGTACATAGTGTGTGTGTGTGTGTGTGTGTGTGTGTGTGTGCGTGCGTGCGTGCGTGCGTGCGTGCGTGTGTCTGGGGCTGTTAGTCATCACAATTTGAAGATTTGCACACAAGAAAGATATGGCTTTGGGCTGTGGATGCCGTGAAACGGGCCTCTAGTTTGTGTTGTCCCCCCAGGCCAAAAGGTCCCAGTCCTCCCCTGCTGCAAGCCAGATAACTAGAGATTAAGGTGTTGGGGGCCCTGGGGCACCTCTTAGTCTAATAACAATCAGGGTGTGAAGGCTGGGGTGGGAGGGATGGAGGGGTGCACTTTGGTGTCTTAGCCTTGGGTGCTGGAGGACCTTGTCCCAGCTCTAGTCCTAAGCCTGTTTGTTCTCACTGATTAAACTCCACCTGTCCTGGCCTAGGCTTACTCTATGACTCCTCTTAAAAGGAACCTGAAGTGAGAGGGATATGGAGGCCAGAGACACATTAAGATGAAATGGAGCCCTAGGCAAGCAAGAACTTAGGGCCCACCGCTGATGGTCACCTGGCTTTTTTTTCGTTAGTTGCGTTGGGAGTTAGCATAAACTAGTCCCCTAGACTCTCTCCAGGCCCTAGGCACCTGCTTAAGTTGCCTTGTTGGTCATCTGGCTCTGATGGAGGCTGCTATATTTATTCCCTTTTAAATAATACCAGTTGCCTGGCTGTCCTGCTGATCTGATCCGGCTGCAGAACTAGTGTCTGAATCACACACCTGAAACAGGCATACAGCTAATCCAGCCAAAATGGAGTCAGAAACACCTGAACTTAATGCTCGTTCAGGGTCTATGGCTAAAAGTGTTAGAGGCAGGGGATCAGCAGGACAGCCAGGCAATGTGCACTGTTAAAATGTAATAAAAAATGCCAGCCTCCATAAATCTCTCGCCTTGGGTTCTCTAAGCTACTTGCTAGGTCTGCTCCCTCATCGATGGGTTTTTCAGTAAAAAGAGTCACTTTTTAAGTGGGACAAAAACCTCCCACATCTAGGCAACTGACAGCGATGACACGTCGCATCATGGCCGTATTTCAGGGAAGGCCGCAAAGGCCTTGGCTCAGGGCGCCAGGAAACCAAGGGGCGAGCTGCGGGCAGCAGTGTATCAGTTAGCCTGTCGAACATTCGTCCTGCTCCACAGAGTTTGCACATAGTGGTGGGTGGCTACCAAAAGCCGGATCTGGCACTCGGGGGTGGGGGATGAAGGGGCAGCGAACAGGCACTCAGGCCTGGTGTACACCAAGCATTTTTGGTAGCGTTTTCAAAACCGCTGCCACCTGTGAAAACGCTTGGCTAATGTATCTTAATGGGATGGTGCACACCAGCGGTTTGAGGTTTTTTTTTTGTTTTTTTTTGCAGCAGGAGTTGTCGCGTAGGCCATGGGACCTAGAGGTGGTTCCACGGCGCTCATTACAATTTTGGTTTGGAGCAGCAGGAGTTGTCGCGTAGGCCATGGAACCTAGAGGTGGTTCCACGGCGGTCATTATAATTTTTTGGGGAACAGCAGGAGTTGTCGTAGGCCATGGGACATATACAAAATGGGTGGGATAGGTGAGATAGCTAGGGAGCTGGTTGCTAACGTAGGATTGTTTGGTTTTTGTTAAGACTCTAATTGGTGCTGAAATAATTCCGATTTTCATGCAGAAATCCTGTTGGTTAGTTTTTGTTAAGCCTCTAATTGGCGCTGAAATTCCGATTTTCATGCAGAAATCTTGTTGTTTTCACTTTAAGCTTCTGTCTAGGGTCTTCCTTGTGATTGGCTTAAAACAATCCGCATTCCGACGGAATTACGCATAGCAATTACGTTGTTGGAACGCTGTAGCAATTCTGTTCCAATGAGACGGAACGGAATCGCCAATTTCCGATCGGAATCGCAGAAAAATGAATTCCGCGGAATTCGGTGAGCATCCCTGATTAGGATGCTATCGGACCGGGGGCAGCTGGTGATAGTGGGCCTTGGGCGGTTAAAAGTACAAATCTGGTCCTGCTTTTTAAATTATCCCCTAGAGCAGGTATGCCAAACCGGTCCTACGAGGGCCGAGGTCCTCACACATTTTTGACACAGCTCAAATTAATTGATGTGTCTGAATCAGGAAAGGTGTGGTCCATCAGGTAGAACACATTCCTTTCTTTCTCAGTCAATGCTAAACACGGGCATGGATCTGGCCCTCCAGGCCTGGAGTTCCACACCTGTGCCCTAGAGGAAGGTGGTAGATGTTTCACTGACCATTCCCTGGTGAGCTTCCAACAGGCTAATGTGGGGCCAGCGAGGACGATCCTATTAGACTGACAGCATCAAAAATCAAACACTTGTTGTTGTTGTTTTGTTGCTACTCCAAAAAGTTCAGTATGACTATATATATATATATATATATATATATACATATACAAACGGAAATCCTTACTTTTAAATAAAATAAAACCAAAAGAAACAACATAATAATCTATGGAGACGATAGCCTCCTGGCTGTCTGTCTAAACCACATAAGACAAAATGACTGTTATCATTTTTGGGACTGGTTATTTTCGACTGTTATCATTTTTGGGACTGGTTATTTTCCTCTGCCTCCGTCGATAGTTTTTCTTCGGAGTTGTTTTGGTTGCTTGGTATGCAAGGTAGCTCTGCAGACTCTGGAAACAGTAGCCCATTTCTTTGGCTAAGTAATATTGCTCCGCGATGAGGTATTATGCTGTTGGAGGCGCGTGCTCGGCATGCGAAAGCGGATCGGCGCTCGCAAGATCCCGTTAATATCAACTTTCCATTAAAATGCTGGCGGAGTTTGCGTCACGCAGATAGGAGCGGCGGGAGAAATCCCTCGAACATTTATGCACCGTATACGTCAAAAAATGGCCCTTCCAGTCACCTGAGCCGCGATAATTCATGAATTTATTATAAACGCCTTCTCTTCCGCTTCTACAACCGCGGACTCCCGGTGAAAGATTGTCCAGGATATGTTTACTCGGAGGTGTTACGCTGTGAATGATAATGAAAAAATTATTTGAATGTATTTCCACCTGCCCTGAGCCGGAATATTTTATCTTGTTATTCTCGAAATAAGCGGTGATGAACGAGACGGCGGCGAAACTAAATTTCCACCTTCGTTACGTAATTATCCTGACATATATCAGCGCTGCACGAGTCATTCTGTAATTTCATCTTATTAAAATTGATCTATTGCAGTTTGAAAGGCTAAACATTCTCAGAAATATCTCTATCCCAATCATCAAATCAGAACTAATAATCCGATGAGATAAACAAGTCTTCCTTGAATCCCATAGATGAAAGCACACCTGAAGCGAGAGTGATATGGAGGCTGACATATTTATTTCCTTTTAAACAATACCAGTTGCCTGGCTGTCCTGCTGATCATTCCGGCAACAGCAGGGCCAATTCTTGACTTTTTTCCTGGCTGAGGTAAACTTGTGAGGAAGCACCCCCCCCCCCCCCACTCCCCGATTTGGAATGATCGCACAGCCCCCAACAATGTACTCTGCCTCATTTAATGTTCTCACATGACATGCTGCAGCTCAACACAATAGCACACTGGCTGGCTGTGAGTCTGTGACAAACAAACTGCTCACCCTCAGCCACTCCATTCCTCCTCAGTCAGGACAGCAGTGCCACCTCCTCCCTTCTGCTGTGCAAGTCAAATGAAACACTGCTGCTCTCCTGCCTCCCCCCTCCTCACTCACTGTCAGACTCCTCACACAGCACAACAAGCTGCTTTTCTCCAATGATGACCTCTTCACCTCGCTCTGCTCTCACTTCTCCTCCTACTCTGACTGCATGATGTTAGTGTAAATACACAGTACACACATGCTGCCCCTGTAATCTCTGCGCCTGATGCACGTTTCACCTTGCTTCATGAGAGGACCAGCCCTGGGCATCAGTGGAGTCTGAATTAAGGTAGCCATACATCTAGCGATGATGGGCAGATTAGACCAAGAGACAAATCTCTCTCTAATCGAATCTGTTTTGAGAGAGATCTGTTGGCTGTCCATACACTGCAGGCTGATTCCCTATCAATTTCATGTTGAAACTGATCCGGAATCAGCCTTGCGCGCCGCCTCGCCATCCTATTGTATGCATTACCTGTCCGCTGCTTGTCCACCACTGTTACTCCTTGCTCCGTTGTATGCATTACCTGTCCGCTGCTTGTCCACCACCGTTACTCCTTGCTCCGTTGTATGCATTACCTGTCCGCTGCTTGTCCACCACTGTTACTCCTTGCTCCGTTGTATGCATTACCTGTCCGCTGCTTGTCCACCACTGTTACTCCTTGCTCCGTTGTATGCATTACCTGTCCGCTGCTTGTCCACCACTGTTACTCCTTGCTCCGTTGTATGCATTACCTGTCCGCTGCTTGTCCACCACTGTTACTCCTTGCTCCGTTGTATGCATTACCTGTCCGCTGCTTGTCCACCACCGTTACTCCTTGCTCCGTTGTATGCATTACCTGTCCGCTGCTTGTCCACCACTGTTACTCCTTGGTCCGTTATATGCATTACCTGTCCGCTGCTTGTCCACCACTGTTACTCCTTGCTCCGTTGTATGCATTACCTGTCCGCTGCTTGTCCACTGCTGTTACTCCTTGCTCCATACACGCATACCCGTGATGTCAGTGATCCTGTTAATCTGGCTACCACATGGGGCGTATGTATGCAGCAAGGAGTGCCCGGAGCCAGCGGAGGACAAGCGGTGGAGGCAGACATGTAATGTATAGTGCACTGGGCACCGGGGGGGACGTTACACATTAGGGGGGACAGCGTCGGGGGTCTCGCCAAGTTTGTTGCTCGTCCAAATATTGCACGCTGTTATCGCCGCATGCAAGATCAAACATGTCGGCCCTACATCTTGCCGCATATCCGACCGATTAATGCAACCAATTTCGGACTGAAATTAGTCGCATTGTTGATCGTGCATGCGCTTGGCGGCATGGATTTCATCTGATTACAGTAATCGAATTTGATGGTCGATCGGCCGCCAAGTCCCCTGATGTATATGGCCACCTTTACACAGCTGAAACTGGCATGTGACTAATCTTGTCAGAAACATTTGATCTACATGCTTGTACAGTGTCTATGCCTGAGCAAAGGCTCAGCAGGAAATGCAGGCAAACTGGTATTGTTTAAAAGAAACCGATATGTCAGCCTCCATATCCCCCTCACTTAAGGCGAGCTTTAAAAAAAATATTTCCTTGTGTACCGAGACAGTCAAAACTTTAATGTTGTTCAGGTCCCATATTTAGCAATTTTTTTTTTCTGGCTCTTAGAAACATGGAGTTATGAACACCCCAGTTATGAACTGATACAAACGGCACGAAAATGTGAAATATAATACCTCATATACCCGCGTATAAGCCGAGGTACCCACTTTCCCCTCAGAATCCAGGGAAAAATGATTGACTCACGTATAAGCCCCCTCCCCAGTATAGCCCCCTCTACAGTATCCAGATGTGCTCGCAGTACAATCCCATCCCCTCCCCTCTCCTATAGATGTGCCCCAAGAATTAGCTGATAAGAAATCACCAGTGCACAATCCTTACGCTCCTCTGCCAGTAATAAAACCTGCTCCACCAACCGTTCTGCTCCACTGACTTGCATATATGTCAAGGGGGTAACTTTTCAGCACATTTTTTATGCTCAAAAATTAGGCTTATACGCGAGTATATAAGGTATGATGGACAACAAAAGTTTGCTTTCTTAGAACAGAAAGAAATTGTGATAATTCAGGTTGGAGTGAGCTTAGATGTCTCCCAGTGCATCACTGCTGAATATATGCAAATTAACCATTGTTACTCTTAGAAGCTAAACACACCTCCAGTTCCGCTGGAATGCAATGATGTGTCAGCTTGTTAATTTGTACAGAGCCATAATATTCCAACATGCATACAGACTGTTTCAGGTTGTTTGATCATCATCAGTGCATGGCATGGATTAATTTGGCTCTATGCAGTAGGGCTTGTAACACCCATAGGTACAGACTAACCAGCAAGCTTATGTTGAACCAGAACGCTCCAATGAGTTCTGGTTCACCATGAGCTTGCTGGTTAGTCTGTACCTTAAAGTATGATGGGAACATTTTCTTAGAAAATAAGATTTTAACCATTCAAAGAAAAATTATTTTTAAACCAGTAAAATGAGGTTTTGCTGTGATACACTGAGGGCACAAGGGGACAGAAGTGACACAGTGTGTGTGTGTGTGTGGGGGGGGGGGGGGGGGGGGGGTACAGGTGTCACAGAGGGGACAATAAAGACATGGCAGAACAGAGGTGGCACAGAGTGGGACACTGGAGTTGTAGAGGGGACCGAGATGGTGCATTGTGTTGACTTATGGACAGATTCATCTTAGAATGAACCTACAGTCCCTATCTTGTTTCGATAGTTAGAGGACTACCTGTAGACTTTTTGATATACAGAGAAACGTACAACTCTAAATATTACTATTGAGCGAAACTGCCTAAAACATTTTCTCAAAAGGTTTTGCAAAGTCCAGGAATGGCAGCTTCCATATTTCTGACGTGACAGGTGTGCTTTAATGCCTAATGGAGAAGACAAGCGGGCAGAGAAACGAGTTGCGTTCCCTTTCCCATTATCCTGCGTACGAAAGCGCTGCTCTGTTTCCAGATAATTGCTTCTCAATATAAACTGCTTCGCTGTGTCGTTTATATATATTCTTGCTCATTTCACTAACAAATAGCCAAGAACAGCATTATATTAATTTGCTGAAGAAAGAGAATCATGATAATATTACTAAATCAGCGCCAGGCTATTTTAATTTGGTATAAAACGTGACTGAACACGCAGAATTCTGCTGCAGTGTCTCCAAGGTTAGCCAAACTTTTCCATCTATCCTCACGTAATAAATTAAAGCAAATATATACAGTATATATATATATATGTATATATACATATATATATATATATATAGCCATTCTGCCAACATGGCTATTCAGTACCTGTACAAAGTATATTCTCCGTGTAATCATATCTGGGATTTGTTGTTCTATGAAATCAGCTCTGAAACAGTTAATTGCATAGTTGCTGTTTGCAGTTTTCCCTCCTACATCTAGGTGGAAAATTCCGCTCACCAATAGGAGAGCAGCTTTTATACTGTGGAGATTTTGAAGCCAATGAGAGAAAGTCTTAGCTCAGAGAACAGAAGATTTGCTAGAACATGAGCCTGGGACGTGTGTTCCACACACAGATCTGAACTGTCTGGAGAGATAGCAGAGAAAGAACCAGTAGAGCTTTGAAGAGGAGAGCTTTACTCAGAGCTGCTGAGCTATCTGTGGGGTGAAATACTTTCTCCACAATGTCCTGTGGCTGCATCCTTTCTGAGAGACTGTGACATATTACTTCACATGGCTGCTTCATTCTGCTTCATCTGAAGGGACTGTAAGCAAGCTACAGTACTTTATTACTACAGTGACCGGCTGATAATAAGTCCAGTTTATTGGTATGTTTATCTGCCTGCATAGCAACCCCCTGCAGATTCACAGAGCCAGCTTTGAGTGAGTGATTCCAGTTGGATTGTGACTTTCACATGGTCAGGCCTCCCAGGGTCTTATGCAAAGCAGGTCCAGTTTGGACTAGAGACAAACACTGTCATATTGGCCTAACAATCTGTTCTCTGGTGTCTAGACCTATCAGAAGAGGAACATTAATATATATCTAATAATTCAGCTTGTGTTATCTTCCTGCTGCTGCTCTCCTGAGTAAAGCTCCTTGTGGGTTACAAATACTGTTTTATATATGAGCTCCAACTGCCGGCCTACTACTTATATTAACATTGGCCAATGTTAGGGGAAATTAGCTTAAATGTTTATCTGAGTTTGATTATAGCAGACTGTGTATGCATGTGTCATTTAGAGTGCACTTAAAGCGGAATATAACCCTGCATTTCAACTTTGCTCTAAAACATTATTTTCAGTATATTATATGCAACCAGCATTTTTTTTACTACACCAGCATTGGAAGGGTTACACAGTGCTTTAAAGTTCCTGGAGATTTCTGCAGACGCATCCGAAGCTAACATAGATACATTTTGTTTACATAAATGTATCTAAGTGTTGAATGTGACTCACTGAGAAGGAGTTGGAGGAAAGCCAAAGAGTGTGTAACATTTATCAATAGATACATATAACTAAATAGAATGTAACAATCTGAACTTCTGCATATCTCTCCACGGAACTTTAAACCTCTGTGTTTAACCCTTCCAATGCTGGTCTAGTAAAAAAAATGCTTTTTGCATATAATATGCTGTAAATAATGTTTTAGAGCAAAGTTGAAATGCAGGGTTATATTCCGCTTTAATGATTTACTGTAGTTTGGGGGATTTGCCATCTCTGGATTTTCTGGTGCTTCTTTGGGCCAAACCCTTTCCAGAGACTTTGGAGGTGTCATTCTCTATTGCATTCCTTTGCCAGCAACTGTTGGTATTCCATTATTGCCATAACAGTTCAGATGCTATGACCTATCTGTTAGAACACATTGCTAGAAGGCAAATTGTTAATTTTATCTATATTACTGGGTCTTCGGATCCAATAAAATTGCTTAGCATTATACTGCTGGTTCATGTGTATCACTGGAGGTTGTGGGTGTCACCGGAGTTGGACAAGAGCAGGACCCATCTAACACAGCTACACCTACAGGTGCGATTTATGTCACAGGAGCCTATAGGCACAGATGTCCTGGCACCCTAGACTTCACCCTCCATGACCCTTCAAACCTCCACCAAACTGCACTGCAACTGTACTGGCTGGCCCACTGTCACTTCTCCCTTACTTCCATTGCCCATCATAGGTGTCCCTTAGTATTAGGTAGCCAGAGGTACCCTCAATATTAAGTAGCTAGAAGTGCCCCCAAGTATTATGTAGCTAGAATATCCTCAGTATTAAGTAGCTAGAGGAGACCCTGACTGAAGGGAGATCTCATCAGTGGAATGCTGAGAGGGGGGTGAGTAACCTCTCATCTACGCTCTCATCAGGACTCTGCGTGGGAAAGGAGAAAGGGAGGCGCTCAGGGAGGGGAGTGAGCCGCCTTTCCATCATCAGGCGCCTGAAGGCATATGCCTACAGTGCCTTATGGGAAATCCGGCCCTGGGTGCGATAGATAGATAGATAGATAGATAGATAGATAGATAGATAGATAGATAGATAGATAGATAGATTTATTGTGATTTGCTTTAAGAGGCTCTGTAGTGACATGTAATAGAATTCAGTTTATTGTTCAGGATACCCACAGGTAGTGATGCTCAAATACCCCTTTTTAAAATTCGAGTTTGGTCGAATTCGAATAGTAAATTATTCGAGGTCAGTCGAATATTCGAGTCGAATAATTTTTACTATTCGATTCGACCTCGGACTTCGAGCTCACTATTCGAGTCGGTATTCGAGCTCACTATTCGAGCTGACTATTCGAATTGGCCTTAAATAGCTTCCAACACTTGTTTTGAGGGTGAATGATGCAAGAAACATCTTTTTTTCCAAGTAACAACAGCAAGTGATTATGTGGGGATGTTCCTTTAAAAAAAAATGTGGAAAGAGAAGTTGTGTCCTTAATTTTGTTCAGTAGTGTTACTGTATATACTTGTTCTTCTTCTTCTTTATCTTTCTTCTTCTTCTTCTAGATCTTCTTCTTCTATATCTTCTTCTTCTTCTTCTATATTGTCTTCTTCATCATCTTCTTCTTCTTCTTCATCTTCATCTTCTTCTTCTTCTTCATCTTCTTCTTCTTCTTCATCTTCATCTTCTTCATCTTCTTCTTCTTCATCTTCATCTTCTTCTTCTTCTTCTTCTTCTTCTTCTTCTTCTTCTTCTTCTTCTTCTTCTTCTTCTTCTTCATCTTCTTCTTCTTCTTCTTCTTCTTCTTCATCTTCTTCTTCTTCATCTTCTTCTTCTTCTTCTTCTTCATCTTCTTCATCATCTTCTTCATCTTCTTCTTCTTCTTCTTCATCTTCTTCATCTTCTTCTTCTTCTTCTTCATCTTCTTCTTCTTCATCTTCTTCTTCTTCTTCTTCTTCATCTTCTTCATCATCTTCTTCATCTTCTTCTTCTTCTTCTTCATCTTCTTCTTCTTCTTCATCTTCTTCTTCTTCATCTTCTTCATCTTCTTCTTCTTTTTCATCTTCTTCTTCATCATCTTCTTCATCTTCTTCTTCATCTTCTTCTTCATCTTCATCTTCTCCTTCTCCTTCTTTTTCAATATCGTCTTCTTCTTCTTCACGTATTTCTCTTTTCAATTTTTTTTTTTAAAGAAATGCAGCTATTTTTGAGCGTAACAAATAGCTGGTGGGCGCACGCATGTTGGAAGCGCCATTGTATGTGCTCCCTGGCAGTGGAAACACAAAGACAGCAGGAGGTAAATTCAGCAGCAGGAGGAGGAGGATGAGTGTGTGGCAGCAGGCAGTCAATGAGGCAGGCAGCTCGCCGTGACATAATAGCCCTGGTACCTAGCGGTGATACCAGGGCTGTAAATAAACACAACAGGAGGTCCCAGACAGCGGTCGTGCAGCCCACATTGTGTCCAATACACAACTGGGACAACACAGTTTTCAACCCGGGCACCTCAGAAAAATTAAACCTTTTTTTTTTTTTTTTAATGGTTTGTTTGGTTTTGGTTTTGCAACCAATATAGCTATTGTTTGACGTAATAGCTGGTGGCAGAGTGGCAGCAGAAGGTAATTCTGTGTACCCTGGCAGTGGGAAACACAGACAGACAGCAGCAGCAGGAGGAGGAATGGAGGAGTAGGCGAGCAGCTATTGTTTGACGTAATAGCTGGTGGCAGAGTGGCAGCAGAAGGTAAATCATCTGTGTACCCTGGCAGTGGGAAACACAGACAGACAGCAGCAGCAGCAGCAGGAGGAGGTATGGAGGAGCAGTGTGAGTGTGGCAGCAGGTAGGCAGCGTGACATAATAGCCCTGGTACCTAGCGGTGATACCAGGGCTGTAAATAAACACAACAGGAGGTCCCAGACAGCGGTCGTGCAGCCCACATTGTGTCCAATACACAACTGGGACAACACAGTTTTCAACCCGGGCACCTCAGAAAAATTAAACCTTTTTTTTTTTTTTTTTTAATGGTTTGTTTGGTTTTGGTTTTGCAACCAATATAGCTATTGTTTGACGTAATAGCTGGTGGCAGAGTGGCAGCAGAAGGTAATTCTGTGTACCCTGGCAGTGGGAAACACAGACAGACAGCAGCAGCAGGAGGAGGAATGGAGGAGTAGGCGAGCAGCTATTGTTTGACGTAATAGCTGGTGGCAGAGTGGCAGCAGAAGGTAAATCATCTGTGTACCCTGGCAGTGGGAAACACAGACAGACAGCAGCAGCAGCAGCAGGAGGAGGTATGGAGGAGCAGTGTGAGTGTGGCAGCAGGTAGGCAGCGTGACATAATAGCCCTGGTACCTAGCGGTGATACCAGGGCTGTAAATAAACACAACAGGAGGTCCCAGACAGCGGTCGTGCAGCCCACATTGTGTCCAATACACAACTGGGACAACACAGTTTTCAACCCGGGCACCTCAGAAAAATTAAACCTTTTTTTTTTTTTTTTTAATGGTTTGTTTGGTTTTGGTTTTGCAACCAATATAGCTATTGTTTGACGTAATAGCTGGTGGCAGAGTGGCAGCAGAAGAAGGTAATTCTGTGTACCCTGGCAGTGGGAAACACAGACAGACAGCAGCAGCAGGAGGAGGAATGGAGGAGTAGGCGAGCAGCTATTGTTTGACGTAATAGCTGGTGGCAGAGTGGCAGCAGAAGGTAAATCATCTGTGTACCCTGGCAGTGGGAAACACAGACAGACAGCAGCAGCAGCAGCAGGAGGAGGTATGGAGGAGTAGTGTGAGTGTGGCAGCAGGTAGGCAGCGTGACATAATAGCCCTGGTACCTAGCGGTGATACCAGGGCTGTAAATAAACACAACAGGAGGTCCCAGACAGCGGTCGTGCAGCCCACATTGTGTCCAATACACAACTGGGACAACACAGTTTTCAACCCGGGCACCTCAGAAAAATTAAACCTTTTTTTTTTTATGGTTTTTTGGTTTTTGGTTTTGCAACCAATATAGCTATTGTTTGACGTAATAGCTGGTGGCAGAGTGGCAGCAGAAGAAGGTAATTCTGTGTACCCTGGCAGTGGGAAACACAGACAGACAGCAGAAGGGCAGTACACAGCAGCCCACTGTAGGTGTAAAATGTGTGGCTGCAGGCGACGTAATAGTCAAAGTGAACCAGGCTGGCTTAGTGAGCAGGAGCCAGGAGGTGGTAAAGGGTGGTAAGGCACATTAACGATGGTTCCGGCAGCCAGTTCATGTCCCCCTCTCGCCGACAACAGGGGCCAGGAACTCGCCTTCCACCCACGCCTGGTTCATCTTGAGAAACGTCAGTCTGTCCACAGACTTGTGAGACAGACGTGAGCGTTTCTCGGTGACCACGCCACCAGCTGCACTGAAGCAGCGCTCGGACAGCACGCTGGAAGGGGGGCAGGACAGCACTTCCAGGGCGTACTGCGCCAGCTCGCTCCAGATCTCCATGCGCTTGACCCAATACTCCATGGGATCAACAGGGGCATCGCTGTCAAGCCCGCTGTACGACCCCATGTAGTCAGCCACCATGCGGGTCAGGCGCTGGCTGTGACCGGAGGAGGATGCTGCTGCATGCATCTCCTCTCTAGTCACTGCTGCCGGAGCCTCTACAGTCCTGTAGAGCTCGTGGCTGAGAGACAGCAGGTCTGTGGGGCGCTTGCTGCTGCTGGATGCAGGCACCTGCTGCTGCCTCTGTGCTGGCTGCTGGACAGTGGGGGTGGAAGGCTGGGGGAAGGCTTCCTCCAAGCGCTCAACAAGGGCCTGCTGCAAGCTCCTTATTTGTTGCGCTGGGTCTCCTCCTGCAGGCGGCAGGAACTGGCTCAACTTCCCCTTGAGGCGTGGGTCCAACATCATGCTGATCCAGATGTCCTCCCTCTGCTTCATCTGGATCACCCTGGGGTCCCTGCGCAGGCACATCAGCATGTGCGCTGCCATTGGGAAGAGGCGGGCCACGTCTGCTGGCACATCGACGTCAGTGCTGTCCTCATCCTCCTCCTCTGCCGCCTCATCCTCTCTCCACCCCCGCACCAACTCAGCTGCGCTGTGCTGATCCCCCTCATCAGCAGCCAGGTCAGGGACCTCCACCAAGTCCTCCTCCTCCTCCCCCTCAGAGGTGGACTGCGCAGCTGGTTGCCGCTCCTGCTGGTCCAAGGCTGCCGCTCCCTGTTCCAGCAAAGCATCGAGGGCCCTGTTCAGCAGAGAAACCAGGGGCACCCACTCGCAGACCATAGCATGGTCCCTGCTCACCATGTTTGTGGCCTGCAGGAAGGGAGCCAGCACAAAGCACACCTGCTGCATGTGCCTCCAGTCATCATCGGGGACGATGGACGGGATGTTGCTGGTCTTGTCCCTTCTCTGAGCTGCGGAAACAGTGGCCAGGGCAAGGTACTGTTTGACAGCGTGCCTCTGTTCAACCAGACGCTCCAACATCGCCAGGGTGGAGTTCCAGCGAGTCGGAACGTCAAGGATCAGCCGATGGCGTGGCAGATCCAGCTCCTTTTGCACGTCTTCCAGGCTCGCACAGGCTGCAGCCGAGCGCCGGAAGTGACGCACAACATTCCTTGCCGTTTCCAGCAGTTCGCCCATTCCCCTGGTAGGTGCGCAGGAACTTCTGCACCACCAGGTTCAGCACGTGGGCAAGACAGGGGATGTGGGTCAGGTTTCCCCTGTCTATTGCGGCAACCAGATTGGCCCCATTGTCGGCCACCACCTCTCCGACTCTGAGGCCTCTGGGGGTCAGCCAAATCCTCTCCTGCTCCTGGAGTTTGGCCAACACATGGGTTGCCGTCAGCTTGGTCTTCCCAAGGCTGACCAAGTGCAGCAGCGCTTGGCAGTGGCGGGCCTTCACGCTGCTGCTGAGGCGGGGGGTTTGGCCAGGTGTGCCGGAGGATGGCAGAGGATCGGAGGAACCTGCTGCAGTTCCCCTGACCCTGCGGGGTGGCACCACCCACTGTGTTGCTGCTGCTGCTGTGCCCGCTGCTGCTCTCCCATCCTCACCCCCTTCCACCAAGCTGACCCAGTGGACAGTGAAGGACAGGTAGCGGCCTGTCCCGAAGCGGCTGCTCCAGGAGTCCATGGTGACGTGGACCCTTTCACCAACCGCGTGCTCCAGCCCTCGCTCCACATTGGCCATCACAAAGCGGTGCAGTGCAGGAATGGCCTTGCGGGCAAAGAAGTGTCTGCTGGGGAGCTGCCAGTCTGGGGCTGCGCAAGCAAGCAGCGCACGAATGTCGCTCCCCTCCTGCACGAGCGTGTACGGCAGGAGTTGGGAGCACATGGCCCGTGCCAGCAAGCCGTTCAGCTGCCGCACGCGACGGCTGCTGGGAGGCAGAGCCCTAACCACCCCCTGGAAGGACTCGCTCAAAAGGCTCTGGCGTGGCCTTTTGCTGACACGGGAATCAGCAGACACAGCAGAGGAGGCCACTGAGGACTGGCTGCCAGAACAGGCCTCAGTGTCGGCGGCAGGAGTTGCAGAGGGGGGAGGAGCAGTGCGTTTCCGCACTCCTGCTGGTGCTGCTGGAGGAGCAGGAGGGCGGGTGGCTGCTGTTGCTGCTGCTGCTGCTGAAGGCTGTGCAGTGATGGGTGTGGTGCCACTGCCAGCACCAGATGCCTTCAGCCTCTGGAACTCCTCATGCTGGTGGAAATGTTTAGCCGCAAGGTGGTTGATGAGCGAGCTGGTGCAGAACTTTAAGGGGTCTGCACCTCTGCTCAACTTCCGCTGACAGTGGTTGCAAGTGGCGTACTTGCTGTACACAGTGGGCATGGTGAAATATAGCCAGATTGGTGACTTAAACATCCCCCTACGGCATGGAAGCGCTGCTGCCTGTCTCCCTGTGGTGGTTGGGGGGGGGGCTTGGGGGGCTTGGGTGCGGCTGGTGGTGGTACTGGCAGATGCTGCTGCTGCTGCTGCTGAGCCTGAGACACCAGCAGGCTGTGGGACCTGCCTACTGCTGCTGCCAATGCTTGCAATGATGCGCCTCCTTGCAAGGCCCACAAGAGCATCCTCCTCCTCCTCCTCAGAGCTGCTGAGGACGACATCCCCTGGAGGTGGTGGCACCCAGTCTCTGTCTGTCACCGGGTCATCATCATCCTCCCCCTCCTGAAACATGTCCTGCTGGGATGAGGACCCCCCAAACTCCTCTTCTGATGCATGGATGGGCTGCTTGACTGTCGCCACAGTCTTGCTGTCCAATCCCTCATCCCCCAAAGTGCCCATCAGCATCTCCTCCTCAAAATCGCCAACAACAGCAGACAATTGACTCATGATGCCTGGGGTCAAAAGACTGCTGAATGACAGGTCGCCAACTGACGGTGAACTGGCCTCCTCCCCAGGCCCTGCTGGGCGGCTGCTGCGAACAGGGGTGGTGGTGGTGGTGGTGGTGAGGGTGGAGGCCTCGGATGCAGAGCTGATGGCGGGCTGCTCATCCTCCGTCATGAGTTGCACCACAGTGTCTGCATCCTTTTCCTCAATGGGACGTTTCCGACCCGGCTGGAGGAAAATGGGAGCAGGTGCTACACGCTGCTGCTGCTGTGTCTCTGCAGCGTGAGTTGCAGATGCTCCTGCTGGGCGGCGCCCAAGGCGTCCACGGCCAGTGGCTATGGGAGGAATGTTAGCCACTGACGCTGCTGCTGCTGCTGCGGAACTGTGCATGGTGGCGCGCCCGCGGCCGCGGCTTGCCACAATGCTGCTCCCTCTCCTCCTGATTCCCTTGCTGCCCTTCCCCTTGCCCAAACCGCGCTGGCTGCCACTTCCAGACATCTTAAATGTTTTGGGCGTATAGACAAAAGTTTTGTAAAAGGGCGGGTGAAAAGTGGGGTACTTTAATGGAGTGGGTTGGTTGGTGAGGTGACTGAGTGAGTGTCCCCTAGTACAGTAAGTAAGTAGTAACAGTCAGGAAGTACAACTAGCAGTTACAATAATCAGTAGTAATCACAAGTAAATTTAGTGTGTGTACACTCAGACAGTGAGTGCACGCACGCAGGAGCTAGTAGCCTATGGACAGTGACTGAGTGTCCTAGACTCCTAGTACAGTAAGAGTAAGTAGTAACAGTAAGTAGAACTAACTAATTACGATAATCAATCAGCGATCAGAAGGAAATAGAGTGTGTGTTGTGTGTGTACACTCAGACAGTGAGTGCACGCACGCAGGAGCTAGTAGCCTATGAACACAGTGACTGAGTGTCCTAGACTCCTAGTACAGTAAGAGTAAGTAGTAACAGTAAGTAGAACTAACTAATTACAATAATCAATCAGCGATCAGAAGGAAATGGAGTGTGGGTGTGTGTACACTCAGACAGTGAGTGCACGCACGCAGGAGCTAGTAGCCTATGAACACAGTGACTGAGTGTCCTAGACTCCTAGTACAGTAAGAGTAAGTAGTAACAGTAAGTAGAACTAACTAATTACAATAATCAATCAGCGATCAGAAGGAAATGGAGTGTGGGTGTGTGTACACTCAGACAGTGAGTGCACGCACGCAGGAGCTAGTAGCCTATGAACACAGTGACTGAGTGTCCTAGACTCCTAGTACAGTAAGAGTAAGTAGTAACAGTAAGTAGAACTAACTAATTACAATAATCAATCAGCGATCAGAAGGAAATGGAGTGTGGGTGTGTGTACACTCAGACAGTGAGTGCACGCACGCAGGAGCTAGTAGCCTATGAACACAGTGACTGAGTGTCCTAGACTCCTAGTACAGTAAGAGTAAGTAGTAACAGTAAGTAGAACTAACTAATTACAATAATCAATCAGCGATCAGAAGGAAATAGAGTGTGGGTGGTGTGTGTACACTCAGACAGTGAGTGACCGCACGCAGGAGCTAGTAGCCTATGGACAGTGACTGAGTGTCCTAGACTCCTAGTACAGTAAGAGTAAGTAGTAACAGTAAGTACAACTAACTAATTACGATAATCAATCAGCGATCAGAAGGAAATGGAGTGTGGGTGTGTGTACACTCAGACAGTGAGTGCACGCACGCAGGAGCTAGTAGCCTATGGACAGTGACTGAGTGTCCTAGACTCCTAGTACAGTAAGAGTAAGTAGTAACAGTAAGTAGAACTAACTAATTATGATAATCAATCAGCGATCAGAAGGAAATAGAGTGTGTGTTGTGTGTGTACACTCAGACAGTGAGTGCAGTGCGCACACGCAGGAGCTAGTAGCCTATATGAACAGTGACAGTGAGTGTCCCTACGGGTACAGTAAGAGTAAGTAGTAAGTAAGTACAACTAACTAACAATAATCTATCAGTAATCAGAAGGAAATAGAGTGTGTGTACACACAGACAGTGAGTGAGTGCACACACGCAGGAGCTAGCTAGTAGCCTATAAACAGTGACAGTCAGTGAGTGTCCTACTCCTAGTACAGTATAACTACAATACTATTAGTAAAGGACAGCAGAAATACTGGTATAGATGAGAGAAATAAACAGAGGACAGCTGCCCACAGAGGCAAGGCCCCCCTGAGGCCTAAACCTGTAAGCTTGCAGCAGCTGCCTGTCTCTAATGTAACACACAAGCTACTAACTAAAATACAATGTCTATCTAACTAACAACAATATAGGTGTATATGGCAGGTGTAGGTGAGCAAAAACGCTAGGCAAATGATCACAATAGAGCACTTGCTAAGCCAAAGCACAAAGGAGCAACTCTCTCTCTGTACAAGTCTCAGGCAAGCATGGAGAAACGGAACATGGCGGCCGCTATTTATAGGGTAGGGGCTGGCCAGGGTCCCCCTCTGTGATTGGCTGCCGTCAGAGGGCCTGGGAGCCCTCTGATTGGCTCTAAGGACATCAATCTGGGCTATGACGCTATTCGAGCTCGGTACCGAGCTCGAATAGCGCCGGGTTGCTCGAATAGCTCGAATAGTGAATGGGCTATTCGAGTGTACTCGGATAGCCCATTCGAATAGCTCCAGCTATTCGGAGCTCGAATACCGAGGTCGAATAGCTGAAAAAGAGCTCGAATATTCGAGCTACTCGAATATTCGAGCTCTGCTGAGCACCACTGCCCACAGGATACCAACATCAGCATCCCTGTAGCCCCGCCCTACCAGTGATATTTTACCTAGGCTGTTTAGCTACTGTATGTGGAATTCGGGGTCGCCTCTGCTCTGTGACCCAACTCATGTTATTATGTACAGGGCCGGATTTGTACTCTTTACCACCCAAGGCTACTGTCACCAGCCGCCGCCCTTCAGTATAGGTAGCGAGATGACCCCTCCCCTCCACTAGTATAGGTAGCCGGATAACCCCTCCCCTCCTTCCCTCTAGTATAGGTATCCACATGACTTAATTAATCCTTCCTTTCCCCACCCCTCTCCCCTTTCAGTATAGGTAGCCAGCTTGCCTTCACACAGCAGCAGCCATCAGTGTTACTCATTTCTCCACTCATCTCCAGTGCAGAAGCTTCCTCTTCCCTTCTGTCTGCAATGCGGCCCAAGTCCATAGCCGCCGGCCTCAATGCAAACGTGCACAGAGAGCAAGGTGGCTGCTGCACAGGCGGATGGCAGCAGAGTACCGCAGTAAGGCGCTTGCCTGATCTCCCTGCGTTGCAGCGTTTGCAAATGCTGCACCAGTTTATCCTGCTGCTTTGGTGCCCTTGCTCCTGTGGCGCCCTAGGCCATGGCCTAGAAGGCCTTGGCCTAAATCCGGCCCTGAATATGTAATAACATACCACTGGGTCACAAAGAAGTTGCGTCCAGTGGGCTGAAGATGGCAACGCATGGACTAACAAAGGAACACGCCTGCAGGGATAGGTGAGTTGCTACACTGCCAATAACTCTGCAGGGGGCCCCAGGGACCACAATAAAGTAAGGGGGAGAGACCTGGGGGCCCGGCAGTGTTCGGGGGCCCTGGGGAAATTGCCCATTTTGCACCCATGGAAGCACTGGTCCTTTTAACATCTCACAGCACTAAGACCCCAACTTTGAAAGCAAATTATGCCTCATCTATCCATATCATCTCAAAATAACAGGACAGATTATGTTTTTCCTCTGAGTCTGTGCTGGAGGAATGTTTTTAACATTAATGAGCCCTTTTTTCCCAGTTCTTTTGTCGCAGCATTTTCTTACAATCTTTTTTAGCGTGTATGACTTTTTTTTTTTCCTTTTTTTTTTTGCGCACTTTGAACTTCTGAAATATCGGTAACTTAATACCAGGAAGGGAATTGAAATAATCTTTGTATACCACTCACCATTTAAAGTAACATGATAGCAGGGATCAAAAAAAGGCCTTTCAAATGATAATATTCAGAAACTAAAGAGAATATCCTTCCGGAGATTAAATAAGGATGAAATCCTGGGAATTGCAGCCTATGAATATATGAATACAATGATCAGGTATTTGCTGCTTTTTATACACAAAGAGGCTAAAACGTTCCTTTAGGGTAAAAAAACACCGTAAGTAGACCTACGGTATATATCTAAATGTAAAGAATGAGTGCTTTTTTTTCAGATAATAATATGCCCAAGTAAGGCAACATAGAGAATGCTAAGCCAGTCTTTTTTTCAGTTCCATTTTAATTGACAAATAATTGTTTTTAATAATAAGATTCCCTTCGATACAGTTCTCTTATAGGCATCGCCGGATTTAAGCCAAGGCCACCTAGGCCATGGCCTAGGGCACCATAGGAGCAAGGGCACCAAAGCAGCAGGCTAAACTGGTGCAGCGTTTTCAAGCTTGCAAAAGCTGCAATGCAGGGAGATCAGGTGAGTACCTAATCTCCCTGCTGCCAGCCACCAGTGCAGCAGCCACCTTGCTCTCTGTGCACGATGGCGTTGTGGCCGCCGTCCGGCAGCTATGGACTTGGGCAGCATTGGAGACGGAGGGTAACAGGAAGCTTCTGCACTGGAGACTAGCAGAGAAGTGATGGCTGCTGGGGTGTGGAGGCGAGCTGTACTGAAAGAGGGGGAGTGGGAAAGGGAGGGATTAAGGGAGTCATCAGGCTACCTATACTGGAGGGAAAGAGGGGAGGGGTCATCTGGCTACCTATACTGGAAAGGGGTCATCAGGCTACCTATGCTAGAGGGAAAAGGGCAGGGGGGGGGGGGGGGTCACCTGGCTACATATACTGGAAAGGGGTCATCAGGCTACCTATGCTAGAGGGAAGGGGGCAGGGGGGGGGATGTCACCTGGCTACATATACTGGTGGGAATGGGATAAGGGTCAATTTGCTACCTATACTGAAGGGGGGCGGCTGGTGACATTGGCCTTGGGCGGTAAAGAGTATAAATCCGGCCCTGGTTATAGGGAGTATTGGCAGCGAGACAGGCAAAAACTGCACTGGTAATTTGGGCACACCAGGTGCAAACATAGGTCATAATGTGAATTACGGCGATAGCGGCGCTCAGTCAGTAATTTGGGCACCGTTAGAAGAGGGTACCCAAATTACTAGAAAAAAACAGCTAAATTATGTCTTACCCCAGAGTCCACGGCAACTTGGAGGGGGAATAGTAATTAACGCCACTAGGACTTTTGCAGGAGCAGGGGAGCCGTTTCTCAACTTTACGCTGCTCCCAAATTTTCTGGGGGCCTTAATTACAGGTACACGTTGGCAGACTTTTCAAAGTGCTTGCCTTCTTTGCTGTGCCTAGAGTTATACATTGTACACCTCTAATTGGGAGATATTGGGAGCTAGCTAAAAATAAAACACGCTACATAATTAACCCTCTGTGACCCTAAAAATAACCCTACATGTTTTGCCTCCTTAATGAAGGCTTCGTCGGGAATGTTTTAAAGTGCAAGGAACAAAAGTGCAAGATATAGTTTTGGCTATGTCTGTGGCCAAAAATGTTGCCAATGTGATTTATTTGCATGTATTCAGACTTGTGGAGAAAAAGAATGCAGCGACTCCGGGAGCCTGATCTGATGTAATATATGGAGTATAGCAATAGGGGTAAAGGTATTATCAGTAGATCATTATACTCTCAAGACTGGGTTGCTTAGTTAGAGCATGGGGGGGGGGGGAGGTAGGTACCATCCCCACTCGGCTTTGTGGAAGTGATATGTCGGTCATGACTCCAAAAAAAAGTTTTCCTTCTAGGAAGACTTGTAGAATGAGTCCCTCAGTTAGTTAAGGGTCACTAATAACAACTGAAAGTTGGCTGGATGGAGGTGCCCAAAATAGCATATGGATAGGTTTGTATGTATATTCAGCAATGAGCGTAAGGTGGTCCTAACTTCTAGAAGGAGTCTTAGCTGTATTTTGCACATAGGACAACACGTTTCACAGCATAAGCTGCTTCATCAGGCACTCGGGTCTGATACTGGAGAGCAGAGCGGCATGTTCTTTGACCTGATAAAGTAGATGATGCTGTGAAACGTGTTGTCCTATGTGCATAATAAAGATTAGACTTTTTTGAATATTTTTTTTACATGAAAACTCCTTCTAAAAGAGACTCTGAAGTCTCTTTTTTTACTTGCTTTTCTTATAAAATCCTCTTCAGCATCATTGCCCCACTTCAATTGCTGCATCTCCGCGGCACATGAGTGATTTATTACAGAGGATTAGCCCTGCAAAGCTTCAGGGTTCGCTGGGCTTTGCTTCCTTGGAGAGGCAGAGCTTTACGCTGTAGCTCTGCCTTCTCCTCAGTTAATCTCTGCTGATCGCCGCCTCCTCCCCGCCTGTCTCAGTCTTCTTTCCCTGAGAGGGGCGGGGAGGAGGCGGAGATCCGCGGAGATTGATTGCGGAGAAGCTTCTGATGAGTCACATAGTGACGAAACATGTCAGGCGGGGCCTAATGCGGAAGTGACAGCGGGGATACACGCGGCTACGGCGGGACCTCGGTTGCCAGAGGAGGACGGATCTGACTGAGCGCGCGGCGGTCGGAAGTCCACCAGAGGCGGAAGGATACCCAAGCCAGCAGGCCACCTTGGCGGGGTAAAATACTCTACGCTGTCATATTACCTCGGAAATTGTAAGTGTAATGGTTTTATAAAGTTTTCATTAAAGAAGCAGTATTACGCTATGTGGAGCTTTTTTATTGAGGTATACTGAGGAAGACATAAAGTATATGGGAATTGCCTGATATCTGCTGGATCTTGCCTGAGGGGTGAGGGATGATCCTGTGACCGTCCCAAGGCGTCATTTGACCTACCAGCAGGTCTAAATATCCGGTGAGTGTATCTCACAGAGGTGTGGTGACGGGTCTTTGGACGTATGAATACATCAGCACTTTAAGAAGAATGATTATGATCAAGCCATAGATGCCAGATGTGGATTGGATCTTATAGTGTGTAGAGACTGTGTAGAGACTGTGGAGGCTGGAAATAGAACTGTATTTTATGGGGGGATGCCTGTTATTGTGCCTTGGATTTGTCATATAGTGGATTTTGCATTTATTTAAGACGGAAATCTATTCCTGTTTATCTATTATTCTATATCTTTTATTGTTGTTTTCATTGGGGGGAAAGCATACATTGTGCATAGTGTTGAGCTGAAATTTTCGAAATTTCGCGTTACTATAATTACGCATGCGAAATTTGCTATTACGATGCGAAATTATGGTAGCGTAATTGCCATTAAAATCGTAATTGAAAATAACGTAAGCGTAATTTTCAACGCGTAATTTCGCGTTTCGTTCATAACGTAATTTCGAGTTAAACCATAGGGTAATTTTGCGTTAAACCACAACGTAATTTCGCATTTCTTCGTAATTTCGCGAATTTCGTAATTACTTGTTAGCAGGGTTGCTCGCGAATTTTCGCCAAAGGGTTCGCTTAATTTTTGCGAAATTTAGCTTATTTTTTTCGTGTTTTCGACTGCATGGCGAATTTTGATGCGAAATATCACTACATGGCGAATTTTATATGCGAAATAGCACATGTAGACAGTACAACTTGTCTCGAAAAACAACTCAGCATTCCGTAACGCGAAAACTACGCGAAAATTAACGCTTACAGTAGTATGAACTATCGCGAAATTACGTTATGTAACTACGCTTACAAACGGTTTCATGCAAGGCAAACGTAATTTTGCGATACCCACTGTAATGCGAAAATTACGCGAAAATTACGCTTACACGGAATTTCGCGAAAATGTTCTTCATTACGATTATGTACTTACGGCCATAATCGTAATTACACTAATTACGCGAAATTTCGCGAAATCGTAATTAAGTCATTGCGCTCATCTCTAATTGTGCATCACTTGTGAACAAAGGTGGATGGGGTAATCAGCATTGTTGAGCGCCAACCTCTGAATCTTGTAAATTTCACAGTATATCTCAGAGGGGCGATCTAGTGCGTGAGGAAACACGTGTCATTTTGCTAGTCAGCGCAGAGTGTGTATTTTTCACTTAACACATAGATATGTTTTGTTTTAAACCATTCCATTGTTGCCCTGGCTTTATGTTTAGGGTCATTGTCCTGCTGGAAGGTGAACCTCCGCCCCAGTCTCAAGTCTTTTGCAGTCTCCAAGAAGTTTTCTTCCAAGTTTGCCCTGTATTTGGCTCCATCCATCTTCCCATCAACTCTGACCAGCTTCCCTGTCCCTGCTGAAGAGATGCACCCCCCGACCATGATGCTGCCACCACCATATCTGACAGTGGGGATGGTGTGTTCAGAGTGATGTGCGGTGTTAGTTATCTGTCACACATAGCGTTTTGCATTTTGACCAAAATGTTCCATTTTGGTCTCATCTGACCAGAGCACCTTCCTCCACATGGTTGCTGTGTCCCCCACATGGCTTGTGGCAAACTGCAAATGGGACTTCTTATGCTTTCTGTTAACAATGCCTTTCTTCTTGCCACTCTTCCATAAAGGCCAACTTTGTACAGTGCATGACTAATAGTTGTCCTATGGACAGAGTCTCCCACCTGAGCTGTAGATCTCTGCAGCTCATCCAGAGTCACCATGGGCCTCTTGACTGCATTTCTGATCAGCGCTCTCCTTGTTCGGCCTGTGAGTTTAGGTGGGCGGCCTTGTCTTGGTAGGTTTACAGTTGTGCCATACTCCTTCCATTTCTGAATGATCGCTTGAACAGTGCTCCTTGGGTTGTTCAAGGCTTTGGAAATCTTTTTGTAGCCTAAGCCTGCTTTAAATTTCTCAATAACTTGATCCCTGACCTGTCTTGGACCTGTCTTGTGTGTTCTTTGGACTTCACAGTGTTGTTGCTCCCAATATTCTCTTAGACAACCTCTGAGGCCCTCACAGAGCAGCTGTATTTGTACTGACATCAGATTACACACAGGTGAACTCTATTTAGTCATTAGCACTCAGCAGGCAATGTCTATAGGCAACTGACTGCACTTAGATAAAAGGGGGCCGAATAATTATGCACACATCACTTTGCAGTTATTTAATTGTAAAAAAATGTTTGGAATGATGTAGGATTTTCGTTCTACTTCTCACGTGTACACTACTTTGTGTTGGTCTTTCATGTGCAATTCTAATAAAATTGATTCATGTTTGTAGCAGTAATATGACAAAGTGTGGAAAACTTCAAGGGGGCAGAATACTTTTGCAACCCACTGTATAGATAGATAGATAGATAGATAGATAGATAGATAGATAGATAGATAGATAGATAGATAGATAGATAGATAGATAGATATAGATTGATCATCCACAAGGCAAACCTAGGCATTTGCCTAGGGCCTGGAGAGAGTCTAGGGGCCTGGTGGATGTTAGCCCCACCAAATCTTGCTAGAAAAGCCAGGTGACTGTCTGCGATGGGCAAAAACTTATATCTTGCTTAAAGCCCTATTTCATCTTAATACTTTTCATAGCTCTGACTTTTGCTGGAGGGGGGGAGGGGGGGGAGGCATGTGAATTATATATTGTTTGTTACCACTGCACCTTGTCCATTATACTCCTGAGGAAGCCCTTCGGGGTGAAACATGTTGAGTGGGGTGTAGGGGTCACTGGTATATATGGACTCGGTAATTTTTTATGTGAATCCCAGCAAGTGGGTGCTTGCTCTTTAGGTGTGTAGTTGGTAAGAGGATCTGGGCAGGGGTGGTGGGGGATCTCAGGGGTGGCGGGGGATCGACCATGGTCACCCTGTTGTATCTCCATTACTGACAATAGTGATACAACCTCAGTATTGTTCTGGGGGGCAAAGGACCACTGTCATGAAAATCTTAAAATGTAAAATATATGTAAACATATACAGGCAAGAAGTACGTTTCATAGAGAGTAAAATGAGCCATAAATTACTTTTCTCCTATGTTGCTGTCACCCGTCGCACACTCGGCCGCCTGGCTCCCTGGCCCCATCCCCGTCCTCCTGTCTCTGTGAGGCTGGGTCCGCGCTGTGCACATGCGCAGTAGCAAAAAGCACGGACTCAGCTACACAGGGACAGCGTGACGCAGGGACACAGGGGCGCTGTACACAAGACCCTTCTGAACACTGCATAGGGACTTTCTACAAATCTTTGTCTACAAAACTTTGTATGATTCCTCATCAGTGGCTGAGCAGATGAAGTCATCAGAACAATTGTGCAGAGAGCTCTTAGTTGTCAGTCTCTCAGGACAGGGAAAATAAACTTCTCCCTCCACAGGGCCCCCTCTGGCTTCTGGGCCCCCCTGCGGCTGCATCCCTTGCAGGGTCTATTGTTACGCCCCTGGTGAGAAGTTATTTATGACTCACTCCGGAATAAACATGCTTCTTATTTGTATGTGTTAACATGTATTTTAAATGTTAAGATGTTGGCGACAGAGGTCCTTTACACGCTTATCTTGCGCTATAGGGCTTGTCCAATTGGACGTATTCGCTGCAGTGTATATATATATATATATATATATATATATATACATATATATATATATATATATATATATATATATATATAGCAAAGCTTTTTAAATATTAGGCCTACTAACCTCTTGGTGGAGGTTTCCTTACTCTGAGCTGCACAAAGGTTGCGTTCGCCCCCAGAATCTGCTTCCTATGCGCCCCTCCTACTTGCCGTGCGTACACATCTCAGCGCTCCTCTTCCTGCGAGGACAGATTAGATGCGTTGAGCTTAATGAAAAGAGATTTATTATGTAAATGAAAAGCATTCACCCGCCACTTGTTGATTTACTTTGAACAAGCAGTCCTCACTCACGGCAGCAATAAAATACCTTTTTTATCATTTTTCTTGAAGGCCAAAACAAAATAGAACATGATTAAAAGCAAGCGCCTCATGTTGGAAAGTAATAATGTACACAAGGATCACTTAAGGGCTTTCACTTAGTTAACAAATGTCAAAGTGTACATCAGAGGATGAGGGACAGGATACAGCGAGGAGAAGGAAATAGAAGAGTACATCGGAGGATGAGGGACAGGATACAGTAAGGAGAAGGAAATAGAAGAGTACATCAGAGGATGAGGGATAGGATACAGTAAGGAGAAGGAAATAGAAGAGTACATCAGAGGATGAGGGATATGATACAGCGAGGAGAAGGAACTAGAAGAAGAGTACATCGGAGGACGAGGGACAGGATACAGAGAGGAGAAGGAAATAGAAGAGTACATCAGAGGATGAGGGACAGGATACAGCGAGGAGAAGGAAATAGAAGAGTACATCAGAGGATGAGGGACAAGATACAGCGAGGAGAAGGAAAAAGAAGAGTACATCAGAGGATGAGGGACAGGATACAGCGAGGAGAAGGAAATAGAAGAGTACATCAGAGGATGAGGGACAGGATACAGCAAGGAGAAGGAAATAGAAGAGTACATCAGAGGATGAGGGACAGGATACAGCGAGGAGAAGAAAATAGAAGAGTACATCAGAGGATGAGGGACAGGATACAGTAAGGAGAAGGAAATAGAAGAGTACATCATCGGATGAGGGACAGGATACAGCGAGGAGAAGGAAATAGAAGAGTACATCGGAGGATGAGGGACAGGATACAGTGAGGAGAAGGAAATAGAAGAGTACATCAGAGGACGAGGGACTGGATACAGCAAGAAGAAGGAAGTAGAAGAAGAGTACATCGAAGGACGAGGGACAGGATACAGTGAAGAGAAGGAAAAAGAAGAGTACATAAGAGGATGAGGGACAGGATACAGCAAAGAGAAGGAAATAGAAGAGTACATCAGAGGATGAGGGACAGGATACAGCAAGGAGAAGGAAATAGAAGAGCACATCAGAGGATGAGGGACAGGATACAGCGAGGAGAAGGAAATAGAAGAGTACATCAGAGGATGAGGGACAGGATACAGCGAGGAGAAGGAAATAGAAGAGTACATCAGAGGATGAGGGACAGGATACAGTGAGGAGAAGGAAATAGAAGAGTACATCAGAGGAGGAGGGACAGGATACAGCGAGGAGAAGGAAATAGAAGAGTACATCAGAGGATGAGGGACAGGATACAGCGAGGAGAAGGAAATAGAAGAGTACATCAGAGGACGAGGGACAGGATACAGCGAGGAGAAGGAAATAGAAGAGTACATCAGAGGACGAGGGACAGGATACAGCGAGGAGAAGGAAATAGAAGAGTACATCAGAGGATGAGGTACAGGATACAGCGAGGAGAAGGAAGTAGAAGAAGAGTACATCGGAGGACGAGGGACAGGATACAGTGAAAAGAAGGAAAAAGAAGAGTACATAAGAGGATGAGGGACAGGATACAGCAAGGAGAAGGAAATAGAAGAGTACATCAGAGGATGAGGGACAGGATACAGCGAGGAGAAGGAAATAGAAGAGTACATCAGAGGATGAGGGACAGGATACAGCAAGGAGAAGGAAATAGAAGAGTACATCATCGGATGAGGGACAGGATACAGCGAGGAGAAGGAAATAGAAGAGTACATCATCGGATGAGGGACAGGATACAGCAAGGAGAAGGAAATAGAAGAGTACATCAGAGGATGAGGGACAGGATACAGCAAGGAGAAGGAAATAGAAGAGTACATCAGAGGATGAGGGACAGGATACAGCAAGGAGAAGGAAATAGAAGAGTACATCATCGGATGAGGGACAGGATACAGCGAGGAGAAGGAAATAGAAGAGTACATCATCGGATGAGGGACAGGATACAGCAAGGAGAAGGAAATAGAAGAGTGAATCAGAGGATGAAGGACAGGATAAAGCGAGGAGAAGGAAATAGAAGAGTACATCGCAGGACGAGGGACAGGATACAGCGAGGAGAAGGAACTAGAAGAGTACATCAGGGGATGAGGGACAGGATACACTGAGGAGAAGGAACTAGAAGAGTACATCAGGGGACGAGGGACAGGATACAGCGAGGAGAAGGAAATAGAAGAGTACATCAGGGGATGAGGGACAGGATACACTGAGGAGAAGGAACTAGAAGAGTACATCAGGAGACGAGGGACAGGATACAGCGAGGAGAAGGAAACAGAAGAGTACATCAGAGGATGAGAGACAGGATATGGCGAGGAGAAGGGAATAGAAGAGTACATCGGAGGACGAGGGACAGGATACAGCGAGAAGTAAATAGAAGAGTACATCGAAGGACGAGGGACTGGATACAGCAAGAAGAAGGAAATAGAAGAGTACATCAGAGGACGAGGGACAGGATTCAGTGAGGAGAAGGAAAGAGAAGAGTACATCGAAGGGCGAGAGACAGGATACAACGAGGAGATGGAAATAGAAGAGTACATCAGAGGAGGAGGAACAGGATACAGTAAGGAGAAGGAGATAGAAGAGTACGTCAGAGGACGAGAGACAGGATACAGTGAGGAGAAGGAAATAGAAGAGTACATCAGAGGAAGAGGAACAGGATACAGTAAGAAGAAGGCAATAGAAGAGTACATCAGAGGAGGAGGAACAGGATACAGTAAGGAGAAGGAAATAGAAGAGTACATCGAAGGACAAGGGACAGGATACAGTGAGGAGAAGGAAATAGAAGAGTACATCAGAGGACCAGGGACAGGATTCAGTGAGGAGAAGGAAAGAGAAGAGTACATCGAAGGACAAGAGACAGGATACAACGAGGAGATGGCAATAGAAGAGTACTTCAGAGGAGGAGGAACTGGATACAGTAAGTAGAAGGAAATAGAGGAGTACATCAGAGGAGGAGGAACAGGATACAGTAAGGAGAAGGAAGTAGAAGAGTACATCAGAGGACGAGAGACAGGATACAGTGAGGAGAAGGAAATAGAAGAGTACATCAGAGGACGAGGAACAGAATACAGCAAGGAGAAGGAAACATAAGAAAACATTGAAGGACGAGTGACAGAATACAGTGAGGAGAAGGAGATAGAAGAGTACATTAGAGGACGAGGGACAGGATACAGCGAGGACAAGGAAATAGCATGCCTTGTCGTTAATCTTCCGCAACGGGGGGACGTCAGAGCACCAAGGGAAGCGTCAATAGGATCCTGAGGCTTCCCTCTCTTTAGGGGTAAGTATCTCAATTTGTACCCAAGCTTTGGCTCGGGTACACTTTAAACCACCTATAACAGTTTATACAAAACTGTGAACACTGAACATCAAAAACATATAATTAAAAAAACAGTATTGTACATTTTGTATATGAAAACAACTTTGTATCTCTGAAACGTAATCCGAGTGGTTTGTAAGTAGGGGACTGTCTGTACTGTGTCAGAGTTTACTATTATGAGATTATGTTATATTGGCATCAGTCAGTGCCCAATAGCAGCTATACTTTTTCAACATATGGCCAGGGCTGGTTTTAGGTGAAACAGAGCCTTGGGCAAGAAAACCCAAAAAAACAAAACATGCCCCTTCCGGCATATAGCAGTATTAGTTGGCTACTGTAAAGCACATAAAGAGATGACTGTGCACCTGTCTCTTTAAGACCTTTTATTCAGTAAACAGCATACAGCCACGAATGCAACAGTTTGACAAATAGTAGAGATGCATCAAACCTGGATGATGGAGGGTGTCTGGTGAGGTGGGAAGGGTGACCAGGGGATGAACAGGACGGCACTACAGCCGTTTCACGCCAAAACCGGCGCTTGCTCACGTGCAATGTCCTGTTGGCTTCTGTCCCCCTACCCCCCTCAAAAAGCAGAATTGGGGTAACCAATCGGTCACCCTACCCCCAGATTGAGGTATTAGGTGGCCTTTGTCCTCCTCTCCTAACAATAAAGAGTAAGCACTAAGCACAGCAGAGCATCACATCTGGCCTGTCCTACGCCACACTCCCTCCCTCTTTGTCCTTCCTCTGCACACTCCAGCCTTCTGCATCTCCTTCCCGATACCTTCTCTCCATTCTTCATAGGCAAGCTCACACTGGCGTAACATATTAGCAGAGATGTCACATTTAAAGGACACCCGAGGTGAAAATGAACTAATGAAATAAATGATTGTATCTATCCTCTTTCTCCTTAAAATTATTTTTTAAGATATTCCACAGTTTTATTTTATATTAAAATCTACTTTTTAAGTTTTTACTGTCTTATTGTTATTGCTCAATGACACATTCATTGAAGTATGCCAGAGCTAAAATCTATGAACTATTGACCCTTTTTATCTCTTTCCTGCTCTCAGAAGCCATTTTCTGCCAGGAAAGTGTTTTATAGTTGTAATTTCTTATCAGTGAGGGTCACATTGTAGTCTGACCCCGTCCCGCTTGCAAAAGTATTCGGCCCCCTTGAAGTTTTCCACATTTTGTCATATTACTGCCACAAACATGAATCAATATTATTGGAATTCCACGTGAAAGACCAATACAAAGTGGTGTACATGTGAAAAGTGGAAAGAAAATCATACATGATTCCAAACATTTTTTACAAATAAATAACTGCAAAGTAGGGTGTGCATAATTATTCAGCCCCCCGAGTCAATACTTTGTAGAACCAGCTTTTGCTGCAATTACAGCTGCCAGTCTTTTAGGGTATGTCTCTACCAGCTTTGCACATCTAGACACTTAAATCCTTGCCCATTCTTCCTTGCAAAACAGCTCCAGCTCAGTCAGATTAGATGGACAGCGTTTGTGAACAGCAGTTTTCAGATCCTATGTTGCTGTCACTTACAGTAGATAGTAGAAATCTGACATTACCGACAGGTTTTGGGCTAGTCCATCTCTTCATGGGGGATTCTCAGCATGACCTTTATTCTTTATAAAGACACTCCCTGAAAAAGATTTATACAAAGATGCTGTCCAGCCTACCTGTTGGTCGGAGCAACTGCCATTCACTAAGTGCTTTTAAAAATAAAGAAAACCCAAAGAACTCCCGTTAGAAGATGGGCTAGTCCAAAACCTGTCAGTAATGTCAGATATCTACTCCCTACTGTAAGTGACAGCAACATAGGAGAAAAATAATTTATGGCTCATTTTACTCTGGGAGAAACATACTTCTTATTTGTTTATGTTTAGATGTATTTAAAATTTTAAGATTTACGCGACATGGGTCCTTTAAGTGTCTGCAGAAGAGCTGTGGACAGCAGTGAAGAAATCAAAAGCTATTTTTATGGCTAATGAACAATCTGCCTCACAATGGGCAATATTCTCTGAATTCCATTAAACTTAACAGGTGCAGGCAGCGCGGGTGAAGTATTTATGCAAATTATGTAAACATAATGGAAACATAATTTCCATAACGAGCATTATAATGTGAAACACCTACATTATCTGTTACATTGCCATATATAATGCAAGTTATGCAAATAGCATAGCGGGTTATGTAATTTGCGCCAATCCCGACAAACTTAACATGCCTGCATTACTTAAAGGACCACTATCGTGAAAAACTGTACGATTTAAAATACATGTAAACACATATAAATAAGAAGTATGTTTCTTCAAGAGTAAACCGAGCTATAAATTACTTGTCTCCTATGTCGCTGTCACTTACAGTAGTTGGTAAAAATCTGATGGAAATGACAGGTTTTTGACTAGGCCATCTCTTCATGGGGTTTCTCAGTATTGTATTTATTCATTACAAAAGCAATCCCTGGAAAGGATCTATACAAAGATGCATCCCGTCCCTCCTACCTGTGTCATACTATTCTGGCAGCTGAACTGAGCAACTGCAGTTCAGTAAGTGCTTTTGAAAATAAAGAAAACCCTGACAAACCCCCCTGAGGAGATGGGCTAGTCCAAAACCTGTCAATTCTGTCAGATTTCTACAACCTACTGTAAGTGACAGCAACATAGGAGAAAAGTCATTTATAGGTCATTTTATTCTGGGAGAAATGTACTTTTTATTGATGTGTATTTATGTTTGTTACATTTTACTTTTTTTTTGCAATAGTGGTCCTTTAAGTTTAACGAGGTTAAAGAGGAACTTCAGCCTAAACAAACATACTGTCATTAAGTTACATTAGTTATGTTATTTAAAATAGACTAGCTGACCCGCGGCGTAGCATAAGAGGGTAGAGGGCAGGAAGGGGGTATTGGGCACAGTGGCAGGGAGGGGGGCTGGAACCCCCTCAACTGGGTCCCCCATGTGCGCTCTACCTCCAGCTTAAGCTCAGCAGGAACCCCCCCCCCCCCTCACCTGGGTCCCCCATGTGCGCTCCCCCTCCTGCTTAAGCTCAGCAGGACCCCCCCCCCCCTCATCTGGGTCCCCCATGTGCGCTCCCCCTCCTGCTTAAGCTCAGCAGGAACCCCCCCCCCCCTCAACTGGGTCCCCCATGTGCGCTCCCCCTCCAGCTTAAGCTCAGCAGGAACCCCCCCCCCCCCCTCACCTGGGTCCCCCATGTGCACTCCCCCTCCAGCTTAAGCTCAGCAGGAACCCCCCCCCCTTCACCTGGGTCCCCCATGTGCACTCCCCCTCCAGCTTAAGCTCAGCAGGAACCCCCCCCCCCTCACCTGGGTCCCCCATGTGCGCTCCCCCTCCTGCTTAAGCTCAGCAGGAACCCCCCCCCCCCTCACCTGGGTCCCCCATGTGCGCTCCCCCTCCTGCTTAAGCTCAGCAGGAACCCCCCCTCCCTCACCTGGGTCCCCCATGTGCTATCCCCCTCCTGCTTAAGCTCAGCAGGACCCCCCTCCCTCACCTGGGTCCCCCATGTGCTATCCCCCTCCTGCTTAAGCTCAGCAGGACCCCCCTCCCTCACCTGGGTCCCCCATGTGCACTCCCCCTCCTGCTTAAGCTCAGCAGGAACCCCCCCTCATCTGGGTCCCCCATGTGCGCTGCCCCTCCTGCTTAAGCACAGCAGGATACCCCTCCCCCTCACCTGTGTCCCCCATGTGCGCTCCCCTCCTGCTTAAGCACAGTAGCAGCCGCCACTATTAGTAAGAGGCAGCGGGTGGGGATGACTCACCTCTTCCGTGTTCTATCGTGCGTTCCACTGTCGTCACTTCCTGCAATGCCACTCACTGTATTGGTGTAATTTGCCTTTTTAAAACAGAAGGAAATCTGCAATAATTCAGCTATAAGTGAACATTTGTGGCTACCACACTGCTACTAAATATGCGAATTACCCCTTTTCCCCCTTGGTAAGCCAAGCAAGCATCCAGAGCCGCTGGTGTAAAGTAAGCATATAGCTTTAAATTTTACACAGTCATATCAAACCCACATGTAGACAGCCTGTTTCAGACTTTCAACCCTCATCAGTAGATAGCAAAGATTGATACAGTTGAATGAGATAGGGCTTGGACCAGTACAACAGAGTAACCAAGCAGCTCAGGGTGACCCAAACTTCTAAGAATGTATAGGGGGATAAAAGAGACCAAAAATCCCTCCTACTAAAAAAAAACAAAGCTTGGTGTAATTTGTCTTCCTAAAACAGACGGAAATATGCAATAATTCAGCTATAAGTGAACATTTGTGGTTACCCACAATGCACTGCTACTAAATATGCAAATAATTCCTTTTGACCCTTGGTAAGCTAAGCAAGCATCCAAAACCACTGGTGTATAGCAAGCCTATAGCTTTAAATTTTACACAGCCATATCAAACCCACATGTGACAGCCTGTTTCAGACTTTTGTTCCTCATCAGTACATGGCAGAGATTGATATTGCTGTATGTGACAGGGCTTGGACCAGTACAACAGAGTTAGGCCCCGTTCACATCACAAACGCGGATGGCCATGCGTGCGGAACACAACGCATGCGAACGCACGCCATCCGCGTTTGTGTGCGTTGCGTGGCTGATCCCATCACTGAAAAGTGAATGGGAAAGCCACGCATTTTTACAAAAAATGCGTGCAGCATGCGTTACCGGACCGCACAGGTCCGGAACGCATGCATTGCGAACATCAGATTGTGCACTCTATGCACTGTCTGATGTTGTGCGTGTCTGCCTCCTGCACGCGTTTCCAAAATGCGTCTGGAAACGCGTGCAGTGTGAATGGGGCCTAACCAAGCAGCTCAGTGTGACCCAAACCACTCGGAATGTATAGGTGGATAAAAGGGACCAAAAAGACCTTCTTCCAAAAAAAATCAAAGCTTGGTGTAATTTGCCTTCCTAAAACAGAAGAAAATCTGCAATACTTCAGCTATAAGTGAACATTTGAGATTACCCACAATGCACTGCTACTAAATATGCAAATTATTCCTTTTCACACTTGGTAAGTCAAGCAAGCCTATAGCTTTAAGTTTTACACAGTCATTTCAAACCCACATGTGCCAGCCTATTTCAGATGTTTGGTCCTCATCAGTACATAGGAGGGATTGATAAGGCTGTTTGAGATAGGGCTTGGACCAGTACAGCAGAGTAACCAAGCAGCTCAGGGTGACCCAAACTACTAAGAATGTATAGGAGGATAAGAGAGACCAAAAAGCCCTCCTACTAAAAAAAGCAAAGCTTGGTGTAATTTTTCTTCTTAAAACAGAAGCAAATCTGCAATAATTCAGCTATAAGTGAACATTTGTGGTTACCCACAATGCACTGCTACTGAATATGCGAATTATCCCTCTTTGCCCTTGGTTTGATATGACACTACTTCTTCTTCTTGCTTGGACCAGCCCCTTCTTCTTGCTTGGACCGGCCCTGGGGGCAGGGCGCTACTTCTTCTTCTTGTTTGAAGGTTGAGGCACTTACTCTATTATATATATAGATAGGTAATATAATCTCTTACCCACCCTGTTTTAAAAGAACAGGCTTGTGATTTCATGATGGCAGCCATCTTTTTGGTTGAACAAAGGTGACAGGGAGCATGAGACACAGTTCCATCTGTCCTGTGTCCTGATGACCCCTCCCAGTTGCTAGGCAACATGAATAACAACATAGGAAATCCCATCATGCTTTGCACAGCATCAGGTGAAAAAAGCCCAGGCAGTTTTCTTTCATGGGGCGGAGCTTAGCTAAAAATGCAGCTAAAAATGAGACTTCCATAAGAAAAACAAAGTTCTGATGATGTGAAACTGTTAAAGAAACACCGAGCCTTTTCAGTTCTGCTGAGTAGATTTTTAGTCTGGAGCAGGGCCGGCCTTTGACCTGAGCGACCAGAGCGATCGCTCAGGGCGCCGGCCTTCAGGGGGCGCTCCTGCCGCCTGGCCGCATGCATTATCTGGCTGCTGCGGGCTCCAGATGGGTCCGTCTTGCTGTGCGTCTTGCTCCACCCCCTGGTGCCGCTGGGGGCGAAGAACAGCAAACTGCTGGCGTTTCAGCTGCACCTTTGCCACTGAGCCTCCCCTCCCGTTGCCGCCTCTGCACCCGCCGCCTGTCCCCGACAGACCTCAGATCGCGGCGACAGCAGAGTGGCTGGCTGCGCAGGCTATCCACACTGAAGGTATTCCAAATGCGGAAGTGACGTCATTGACCGCTGACGTCACTTCCACATTTGGAATACATTGAGCGCGGGTAGCGTGCACGGCCAGCCACTCTGCTGTCGCCGCATCTGAGGTCTGGACTGCCAGACAGGTCTGTCGGGGACAGGCTGCGGGGACCGGTCGCCGTGAGATCTGAGGTCTGTGACTTGCCCCAGCCACAACTGCCCACCCAGCCACAACTGCCCACCCAGCCACAACTACCCACCCAGCCACAACTACCCACCAAGCCACAACTGCCCACCCAGCCACAACTGCCCACCCAAACAGCCCACCAAGCCACAACTGCCCACCCAGCCACAACTACTCACCCAAACTGCCCACCCAGCCACAACTACTCGCCACAACTGCCCACCCAGCCACAACTACCCACCCAAACAGCCCACCAAGCCACACTGCCCACCCAGCCACAACTACTCACCCAAACTGCCCACCCAGCCACAACTGCCCACCCAGCCACAACTGCCCACCCAAACAGCCCACCAAGCCACAACTACCCACCCAGCCACAACTACTCACCCAAACTGCCCACCCAGCCACAACTGCCCACCCAGCCACAACTACTCACCCAAACTGCCCACCCAGCCACAACTACTCACCCAAACTGCCCACCCAGCCACAACTACTCACCCAGCCACAACTGCCCACCCACAACTACCCACCCAGCCACAACTACCCACCCAAACTGCCCACCCAGCCACAACTGCCCAAACTGCCTCAGCCACAACTGCCCACCCTGCACCCAGCCACCAGCCTGCACACTGCCCTAACCAGCATCCTGCCCCTGCACCCATCCTGCACACCGCCCTAACCTGCACCCAGCCACCAGCCTGCACACTGCCCTAACCAGCACCCAGCAAATACCCTGCACCCAGCCAGCAATTGGGTGTCCGCTATGGCTACCTAACATCTAGGGGCACATTTTTCTACCTACTGATATGTATGGGCACATAGCTATCTAATGCTTTTATTTTGTGAACATGGCTGTTTAATTTATGTATCCAGGGTGGACTTGGCTACTAAATTGTTTTATCTTGAGGCATCTGTCTATGTAATGTTTTTATTGTGAGGTACCTGGCTACTTACCGTAATTATTTTATCTGGTTGACTGTTGCAACTTTATTTTTATTGGGCAGCATGTGACTACTTGATGAATTATCTGATGGCATGTGATTACTTGATGAATTATCTGATGGCATGTGATTACTTGATGAATTATCTTATGGCATGTGATTACTTGATGAATTATCTGATGGCATGAGACTGCTTGACGAGTTATCTGATAACATGAGACTGCTTGATGAATTTTCTGATGGCATGAGACTGCTTGACGAGTTATCTGATAACATGAGACTGCTTGATGAATTATCTGATGGCATAGGATTACTAGATGAATTATCTGATGGCATGTGACTGTGATGTGTTGGGGGGGGGGGGCGGAGAAATTTCAGTGTTTACCATAGGCGCCGTATTACCCAGATACGCCTCTGGCTGCCTCTTGGAGTGCGAGACTCTGCCAGGCCCCGCGATATGTCAGGAATCAGCATGGGCGGAGGCGCCCTGAGGCTCAGGCTGCTGCAGGGAAGCACGCAGTACATGTGCCACCAGCTCTGTGACAGTGTCCTGAGTGACGACAAGACCTTCTCTCCTGCTCCCAGAATTCCAGCAGCTACACTGGCACTGCTCTGCAGACAGTAAGAATAGAAGACCAGCAAAAAAGTAAGGTTCCCCATCCCCAACCTCCCTACGCGAAAGGGAGAATATGCCTATGCTAGATACACTAAGAGGGGAGGGGGGGGGGGGGGGGGGGGATTGGCTGCCTAAATACACTAAAAGGGGATCTGCAACTGCAAGACTAGTAGCCTAAGCCTATATACACTAAGGGGGGATCTGCCTATATATACATTAAAGGGGATCTGCCTACATATGCAAGACAAGTAGCCTATATACACTAAGGGGGGGATCTGCCTATTATATGCACGTGAAGAGGATGAATGGGGAGGGAGGGGGCGCCAATATCTGATTACGCTCAGGGCGCTGTGAAACCTAAGGCCGGCCCTGGTCTGGAGGTTCACTTTAAGTAAATGTACCCCAATGCCTTTCTGTACTTTGCGCAGATGAAGGCTTAATATCTCAAAACAACTCGTTGCAAGCTGAAATCAATGACTATAAAATGAAAGCAGTTATTTATGCTATAAACCAGCAGTTCTGAAGTCATTATTGGCCAACAAAGACATAAAGGAATGATTTACACAGTTTCTCCAGCTGTTCAGAAGTGGGGCATTTTGTTCTTACCGTTTTACAGACAATATTGCACTTTGAAGCACTTTCAAAAGAATTATTTTTAGGTTTGTTTTTATTCACTATGAAAAATCCTTGTCCTCTGTGAGATCGCACACAGCCCCTAATTATAGTTACAATGATTGCATACATGTGTATAAAGAAGAACTGTAGTGAAAATAGCACAATGAATGAAATTTATTATATTTCCCACAATGCAACAAGGTTTACAGACAGCACACTGTCAGGCAGTGGCGTATCTACAGGGGTGCAGGTATGGCATGTGCCATGGGCACCTCGTACTGGAGGCGCTGCACCATACAGTCCCCGGTATTCTCCATATAGATCCTAGTTTTTATCTGGGGGATATTTTGCTGTCTGGTTACATTTTATGGGGGGACAAACTGCCTAGTTATTATTTGGGGTATATGTACAGGCTGGCCTATTGCCATACTATTGCCAGTCTTACAGGCCATGCTTCATGTCAACTTGGACACAACCAATTCCACAAAGCGACTGCACC
This sequence comes from Hyperolius riggenbachi, assembly GCF_040937935.1. NCBI lineage: Eukaryota > Metazoa > Chordata > Amphibia > Anura > Hyperoliidae > Hyperolius > Hyperolius riggenbachi. Next base: position 430,986,950 of record NC_090650.1, read on the forward strand.
TTACATTTTTTGGATGGTGTATCCCCCTTCTCTTCCCAGGGGCAGATTTCAGTGTTAGCCAATAGCCATAGGCGCTGTTTTCCCTAGATACGCCTCTGTCATCAGGACCATGGTCCTGACATCACACTGTGGGAGGGGTTTCACCACAATATCAGCCATACAGCGCCCCCTGATGATCCGTTTGTGAAAAGGAAAAGATTTCTTATGGGAAAGGGGGTATCAGCTACTGATTGGAATGAAGTTCAATCCTTGGTTACAGTTCCTCTTTAAACACCTCACGCTTGGCTATCACACTCAGGAGGACCAACAAACTAAAAAGGACTCCCAGCATCCACAGTAGTCCCAAAGATTGAGGCAGAAACTTAAAGGAATACCGTAGGGGGGAAAAAGAGTTGAACTTACCCGGGGCTTCTAATGGTCCCCCGCAGACATCCTGTGCCTGCGCAGCCACTCACAGATGCTCCGGCCCCGCCTCCGGTTCACTTCTAGAATTTCCGACTTTAAAGTTGGAAAACCACTGCGCCTGCGCAGCCGCACCCTCCCTCCCACTGACGTCACCAGAAGTGTACTGCACAGGCGCAGACCGTACTGGGCATTCGCAATACACTCCTGGTGACGTCAGCGGAAACGAGGGTGCGGCACAGTGGTTTTCCGACTTTAAAGTGGGATGCCATGAGTTGTCCCATCCCTAGGTCACATGGGACGCCATGAGTTGTCTCATCCCTAGGTCACATGGGATGCCATGAGTTGTCCCATCCCTAGGTCACATAGGACGCCATGAGTTGTCCTATCCCTAGGTCACATGGGACGCCATGAGTTGTCCTATCCCTAGGTCACATGGGACGCCATGAGTTGTCCCACCCCTAGGTCACATGGGGCGCCATGAGTTGTCCTATCCCTAGGTCAGATGGGACGCCATGAGTTGTCCTATCCCTAGATCAGATGGGACGCCATGAGTTGTCCTACCTATCCCTAGGTCACATGGGACGCCATGAGTTGTTCCACCCCTAGGTCACATGGGACGCCATGAGTTGTCCTATCCCTAGGTCACATGGGACGCCATGAGTTGTCCTATTCCTAGGTCACATGGGATAGCATGAGTTGTCCTATCCCTAGGTCACATGGGACGCCATGAGTTGTCCTATTCCTAGGTCACATGGGATGGCATGAGTTGTCCTATCCCTAGGTCACATGGGATGCCATGAGTTGTTCTATCCCTAGGTCACATGGGACGCCATGAGTTGTCTCATCCCTAGGTCACATGGGATGGCATGAGTTGTCCCATCCCTCGCTCACACCGGATGCCATGAGTTGTCCGATGCCTAGGTCACATGGGACGCCATGAGTTGTCCTATCCCTAGGTCACATGGGAGGCCATGAGTTGTCTCCTCCCTAGGTCACATGGGACGCCATGAGTTGTCCTATCCCTAGGTCACATGGGACGCCATGAGTTGTTCCACCCCTAGGTCACATGGGACGCCATGAGTTGTCCTATCCCTAGGTCACATGGGATGACATAAGTTGTCCTGTCCCTAGGTCACATGGGATGCCATGAGTTGTTCTATCCCTAGGTCACATGGGACGCCATGAGTTGTCTCATCCCTAGGTCACATGGGATGGCATGAGTTGTCCCATCCCTCGGTCACACCGGATGCCATGAGTTGTCCGATGCCTAGGTCACATGGGACGCCATGAGTTGTCCTATCCCTAGGTCACATGGGAGGCCATGAGTTGTCTCCTCCCTAGGTCACATGGGACGCCATGAGTTGTCCCATCCCTAGGTCACATGGGATGCCATGAGTAGTCCCATCCCTAGGTCACATGGGATGCCATGAGTTGTCCTATCCCTAGGTCACATGGGACGCCATGAGTTGTTCCATCCCTAGGTCACATGGGACGCCATGAGTTGTTCCATCCCTAGGTCACATGGGACGCCATGAGTAGTCCCATCCCTAGGTCACATGGGATGCCATGAGTTGTCCTATCCCTAGGTCACATGGGACGCCATGAGTTGTTCCATCCCTAGGTCACATGGGACGCCATGAGTTGTTCCATCCCTAGGTCACATGGGACGCCATGAGTTGTCCCATGTGACCTACTGGCCAGAGGTGGAGAGGAAGTGGCATTTATCTTCTACTTTGCTGCCTTCTCTGCATCCCACAGAAACCTTTCATTTTCCCGGATCAGAAATCTATTTTGGCCGCCGCGATAGGCTGTTTTGTTTTGTTTGCTTCCTCCGAAATGTCACAGCAGAAGAATAATAGATTTAGATTATTGATAGCTTTCATATTCTCTCAGTCTTCACTTCTCTCTAATGGCCTGCGCTGACAGTAAGTGTGAGGAAGATGAAGAGCGCGCATAAAATATACCATAAATTAGAATACTTTGTTTATCCGCGATTGTAAAATCAAAGAGGCTTCACGAGCTCTTCAGCATTTCATAATTCCCAATATTTGCCGAGATCGTTTGTGTGTTTTTTTAAACTTTGTTCCTCTTCCCTTCTCGACAGATGAATGGGGCATTGGAGAAAATGTTAGGCACTTATACATTTAAGTTTTCATTTACATTTCAGGTCAATCTGTATCGCTGTATGGAGATGTTTATTTATGCATATGTTTAAATGTAACTTACTGTTAACACTGAGCTGTTTATGTAACTGTCTGGCAACTTTTTTGCAGTAAGAGTTCAAAGCCACAATTTAAAGTGAACCTCCAGATTAAAAATCTACTCAGCAGAACTGAAAAGGCTTGGTGTTTCTTTAACAGTTTCACAGCATCAGAACTTTGTTTATCTTATACAAGCCTCATTTTTAGCTGCACAGAAGCTAAGCTCCATCCCATCAAAGAAATCTGCATTTTTCCCCTGATGCTGTGCAAAGCATGATGGGATTTCTGATGTTATTGTTCTCATTCTGCTGTTTTGGTGCAATTTTTTTCTTTTTTTTTAAATTTAAGATTTGAAGCCTAGTGCGCGCAGCTGAGAGGGTTAATCACGACACAGGACAGTTGGAACTGTGTCTCACGGTCCCTGTCACCTCCTTTCAACCAAAAAGATGGCTGCCCCCATAAAAAAGATGGCTGCCCCATGAAATCACAAACATTTGCTTGTTCTTTTAAAACAGGGTAAGTAAGAGATTATATTACTTATCTATTTTAATTAACATAACTAATGTAACTTAATGACAGTATGTTTTTGAGGCTGAAGTTGCCCTTTAAGGAAACTTAAAACAAAACTAAACCACCCAGGTAAACAAATATAGCAAAGTCTTTGGTATCCGGCACCGGCGGGGATCACCTGATACCGGATACATGCTTTTGCCGGTTGCTTGAGCAACTGGCCCAAAAAGCACAAACCCATCCCCACCTGCGCACTAATAAGTACTCATCAAGCCTCGAGCGACCTCTTCTAAGCTTCCGGTAGCTCCCGGTAGCTTTCAGGCGTCCTCTGTGAACAGCTCCTTGCGTCTCACCTGACCAATGTTGGGTCACATGACACGCCGGCAGCCGTGCATCAACGCCAGAAAGCCACTAGCAGCTACAGGAAGCTTATAAGACAGTGCTGGAGGCTCGGTAAGTATTTTAATCCCTGCAAAACACACAAAACACAGTCCCCATTATCCCCTCAGGCATGCTGGTTAGTTGAGACTTCTGCCTTCCTGAGTTCTGGAGAATGGGGACTCTGCTGTATATCTAATAATTGTACCCTCAAAAGGGACTTTCCTGACATCCTGTAGTCTTATTTTGTATTTAAAGGTTGAAGACCAGAGTAGGGTACTGATAGGTAGAAGACTTCCTACACATACAGGAAAAACACAGAGTAGGGACACCAAGAGCCAATTATAGTGTAGTATGTACTGGTAGCTGAAATGAAGTATGATAGAGTAATAAGCTATACTCACAAAGCAGGGTTACCTCAAAGGCAACCACTGTATAGGCAGGTGGGGAGATTAGACCTGACCCCACTCAGGATTAAGAAGTTGCTCTCCGTAGATGAGGAAAAAAGGGGGTATTACCCCTCCACCAGGGGTGGACTTAATATAGCGTAGTATGGATACAGAGGCGCCAAAAGGATAAAAGTATCTAAAAAGTTTAAAACATGAGGAGCAGTGGTGGACTTACCTCCTCCGAGCAGACACAAAAATTGCCAATGTGTTTGTCAAATAGAGGTGCCTGGCTCTTCTACTGACCACATATGCTATTGCTCTGTTGTTATTGCCTGATGAAGCTGATCAAACCTGCGAAACGCGTTGCATTGTCCCCCGGAGTATGTAAATAAACTTGTTGTATTTGACAAACAAATTGGCAATTTTTGTGTCTGCTCGGAGGGGGTAAGTCCACACCACTGCCTCCTTGTGTTTTAAACTTTTTAGATTCTCTTATCCTTTTGGCGCCTCTGTATCTATACTATGCTAGATACTGGAAAAAGCTTTTAGGCACTCCGAGCTTTGCACCTTGGCTACCCACTACATTATTTCCCAAATGACATCCCATCCAGCCTAAACCAGGCCTAGCTCATAAGTGTCCATCATGCCCTCTCTCAGCATTGGTCCACCTTACGCCCGCCCCAGATGACCCAACCAATGGTCAGAAAGGGAGGGAAGTTTCAAACACTATATATATATGTTTGTCCTAACTGTTACATTCATTTATGCTTGATAAAGCAGGGGTGCTCCTCTGTGAAATGCGTCGCAAAAAAATTCATATCATTTGCATATCATTGCGGCTAACACCGCCTTGCTTTGCTAGCTGTTTTTATCTCCTACTACATTCATAGCCGGGGAATCAGGCTCGTACCGGCCGAGTGCAGGAAAACTTTTGCACGCCCACCGCAGAGTGTTCCAAATAACCACCATGGAATCCTGACCGGATCACCATCCAGGACCGTGAGGATATCCGTGCAAGCCAGGTCCCCGGCATAAGAGGGACACAAGCGTGACAGCTGGCAAACCTATATAGGTTTCTCCAGGCTCAACAACCAGGTGAGACCTTTCCTATGGGGCCTAGAGCCCTGACCTACTAGTATCACAGTGTGCGATTCTTCTCCTTTCTGTCTCCATATCCAGCACTGTACTATACAGGTAGCAGCACCTGTGAGACAAGAGGACCCGCAGATCACTCTATGATAGTGAACTTTACTACCAGAATCCACAGATCTACATAACTTGGCTACCCAGACACTACTTTATCTGATCTGAGGAAGCGGACTGTGCTCCATGAAACGCGTTATCGTTTTTGTGTCTGATTAAAATGTCTTTTTAATGTTAGCGATGCCTGTTTTTCTTAGAGGTAAGCCATTTTACATTTATTACATCCATGGTTATTTTTTCGGATGCCTTCTCCCTCCCGGTGACTGTGAGTGGCCAATCAGCCACTCTGTAATAGAAGCAGCCAATGGCTGCTGGAACTTGTGGTCCCACCTGCTTGACCTTTCCTTTAAAGATCTGCCCCATTCGGTGTATCCCCACCCGTGATAAGGAATAGTTGTCTAAGTTGCCTTAGATGCTATTTTGTTGGGTGTTTGACCTTTTTGGAAAAGTTTGTGTATGACCTTTAACATTACCCTGTATTGGATTGTTGTCTGGATCAACCTTTTCCATTGAACCTACTCTCTGAATACCAAGGATTAGCCAGGAAGCTTATGGTCACCCAGAACCACGCACTGGCCGGGGCCCCAAGGCCAACATGCGATACCTGGAGGGGAGTGCAGGTGGGCCTGGACCTCTCACACCCAGGTTCTGGACCTCTCACATCCAGAAAACCCACCAACACTGCCTCCATACTGAATGCTAAATTCGACACACACAAGCAATAGAACACAGCAATACATGCATCCAGCTACATTTAAGTGGTCAGCAGGTGCTCGTCAGCCAATCAGGATGCACTGTCATACATCCTTTACCTGCCATACCACATCTAGCAGCCATTAGCATTCAGGTGGGAGGCTTCAGCAGGCAGATCTACTTGTGACCTGTGGCTGTGTGACTGTCCCTAAAGAGTAAAGGTTCGGAAGTCCACGGGGTGGGGGGTTAGGAGGCGCAATTTTTATACCCTTGCCCTGGGTGCAATTTAGCCTAGAAACTGCCCTGTGTGCCATGCTTCCCCTTTATACCCATTGCTGACCACCTGGTTGTACCTGTACCTTGTGGTGTACTGGTAATACTGCTTCCTTCTCGGCCTCAGTCATAATACCTTGCATACTTAAAGAGGAACTCCAGGGAAAAGGGGATAAGTAAATCAATACGTTGCAAAGTGAGACTTTAAAAGATAAAAAAAAGAGATCAAGAAATGATTGATACTCACCATGTAATTTGATCATATTGTTTCATCCCGAATCAGCCTGCAGGTCATCATCTTTACTACTGGCAGACATGAAAGAATAGAGACAGCACCAACTGCTATTATCTATAACCACACGTCCTAACAATGAGATAGGGTAAAAGGTTGTTTATTTATAGATATACATAGAGACAGAGGGAGATAATGGTTGCTAGGCAGTTAGAAACAGCTGTTTCCCACAATGCAACAAAGCTCCTACATTGTGATGTCAGGACCTAGGTGCTGACATCACACTGTGGGAGGAGTTTCACCACAATATCAGCCATACAGATGTGGTATTACGAGTGCAGAGATGATGTGAAGGAGACGTGATGAGGAGATTGGCGTAATGTGACTGAGGAAGGTGTGGGGATCTGGAAGGCCTCACAACCATATTGGCAGCGAAGAGTCAGAACTCCTTATTACTAGGCACTTGCATAGGTTGCCTTGTGGGTGATCCATGTCTAGAATGATGTGGGGTGTCAGTACCCTGTAGCTGGCAAGATTGGTGGCTTTACAGCAAGCAATCAGAAGTTTACCCTGGAACACTGAGGCAGAGCAACAAGAAAGTTGGCCAAGGGGCACTAAAAGTGTAAATCTGGCAATGTGCACAGCTGAAGAGAAAGTGGAGAGGATATGTCCCACCAACGAAACAAGGTACAGTACGACACTCTGCTGCCTGCAGGTGGCCCTCCTGAGACTGTTGTTAAAGACTGTACCTCCCTGCTCTACCTGTTGGTGGTATTTTGGTTTCTTATAACCGTCCGGCCACCAAAACAAGGTACAGTAAGTATGGAGCTCTCCTGCCATGCTACTCTGCAAGATCAGGGGTGGGGTTGGGGTGGGGTGGGGGGATTCGTGAACTGCACACACGTGGGGGATGGGGACTGGGCAAGCATACACATAGCACCATGTAGGAAGGGCCCAAACTGACAAATCTTGCGGGAGGCCTTGGAGTTAGTTAAAGTGAACCTGAAATGGTGCGAATTCAAAAATTTAAACATACCTGGGGCCTGATTGCTCCCTTGCCACCGTGCCTCCGCTGACTGCAGCCTCTGCAAATTGCCCCGGAAAGTCCTCCGGTCCAGGGCATACTGCGCATGCTCACCCGTCCACGTGCGTGTCGCTGTCACGTTCTGCACCTGTGCAGTACTTTGCAGACTCAGAACACTCCGGGCAATGGGAGCACGATGGGTGCACACAGCTGGATTGCGTCTGCGCCGACTGGCCCCAACTGGAAAACTTACCTGGGCCAGTTGCGGACGTTCAGGCAGTGGAGGATGACGGCGAGGGAGCGATCAGGTCGGAGGGGGCTGGAGGAAGCCCTAAGTATTTATACATTTTTTATTTCCCCCATCTCAGGTTCACTTTAAGTTACGCCCCTGCCAGGACAGTACACTTGGCTGTGTTACTGATGGCTCTTTTTGCGTAATGTCCGCTGCTTGCGGCGGGTTTAGCGGTCCTTCGGAGGCATCGGCCAGACAACAGTTAATGCGCTTAGCGTAGGCAGAGCCCTGAGATAATACATGGCACGCTCATTATGTGAATAGAGTTTTATGAAGACAAATATCCCGCTCAATCCAACGCGTTCCAGCAGTTAATTAATCCCTGGCAAAACGGGATGTTTACTTGTGATCATAAATTCTCCGCAGATGCTCATTTGTCTCCCGGATTGGTGGGAGTGAGGGATGGATGCTGCTTCTGCCGCTGATGTACAAGTTACACTTTCTGCTCTATGGGGGTTTTATGGCCAAGTAGTAATAGTAATGTAAAATAGTCATACAGTAATGTTCTTCAGGTCAGGTAATTGTTAAAGCATTTCTTTATTAAAGTGATATGAAATGCAGCATTTCCTCTTTGCTCTAAAAGATGATTTACAGCATAAAATCTACTACCACGAAAAAAATGTAGCAGAACAGCATTCAAACAGTTAAACACAGCACTTTGTTCTTCAGCGTGAAGCTCCTTGATTCCGTGGGCAGCTTCTGGCTACATCCAAAGAGGTGAAAACATTATCTTTTGTTTACATTCCTTGGTCCGATACATTTAGTAAACATTAGCAAAGTGCTGAAACTGAGCTCTCTCTGCTTCTAGTACTGTATGTGTGCAGTTTAGAAGTAGAGATGGCCCGAACAGTTCGCCGGCGAGCAGTATTCTGCAAACATCGTCTGTTCGCATTAGCGGCGAACATTTCGCGTGTTTGATTCGCCCCTATAAATCATCATTGAGCTAAACTTTGACCCCTTACCTCACAGTTAGCAGACACATGGCAGCCAATGGGCTAGCACCCCTTCCTGGACACCCCACCCCCCTATCAAAAAGCAGTTGAGGTGGCCATATCGGATACATTCTCTGCTGGCTGCTGACTGTTAGTGAGAGGAGGGTCAGACTTGCTGCAGATAGGTAGGGAAAGCATTAGCTAGGCCTGTGTTGTTGTTCCTCACTTGCTGTGAAAGCACCCCAAACAGCCCTGTTGGAGGGCTAGTACATCAGTCTCCTGTGTTTTTTTTTTCTGAGTGACAATCCGCAGCCCACTGACACCCAGAGCTGTGTGCACATTACTGCTGTGCTGTTGCCTCATTAAGTTGCAGGCACAGAACCACTCCAGTGCATTATTATTTCACTGTATTCTGATAGTACTATTGCATTTCTCTGTGTGAGACAGTCCACAGCCCACTGACACCCAGAGCTGTGCATAATGGGATTTCTGCGCTTTACGGATTAAAACCTGACTTTGCGTCAACTTCGTAAATTTTGGTGGGACTTTTGGCATGGATCCCCCTCCGGCATGCCACAGTCCAGGTGTTAGACCCCTTGAAACAACTTTTTAATCACGTTTGTGGCCAGAAACAGTCTTTGTAGGTTTTAAAATTTGCCTGCCCATTGAAGTCTGTTCGCCTGTTCTTGAACATTTGCGGAAGTTCGCGTTCGCAATTCGGAAACGGAAAATTCTATGTCCGCGACATCTCTATTGAGAAGTAATCACTAGATAAGTATTAATATGTCAATACAGCAGCCATGCAATAACATACAATGGCAGCTTTCAGAGCAAAAAAAAATGGTACTCTGGGAATTTGTAATTTATAAACAGACAATATTACTTGTGCACAAAAGCAAATATTATACTGTAATTGTAATGGTTATTAGAAATAGGAAAACACATTTCTATTGAATGTTATGCCAGCGGTTTATCCCACTTTAACCTACAGAAAAAAATGCAATGCTCATTACATCTACCATCATCTCTATGAATTTAAAGTGAAAGTACTTTTAACATTTACTCCCATTGCCAGGGCCGGATTTGTACTTTTTACCGCCCAAGGCCAACTATACTGTCTGTTTGGTTTTTATATCTGTGTGCCCCAATGAGAATTCTACTTACTTTCCATCATTGGTGTCACAGACAATAACTATTTTAGTAATATGCGTATAGACTATGTTATGTTTTCCTTAAGAATTTTTATGTTATGCTTGCCATCTCGTTAATGATGGACCCATTGTGTCACCATGAGAGTTAGGCTGATGTGTACTTGCAGGATAGAGCTTACAGGTGTTGCAGGGACGACACAAGTACAGGACAGAGGGTTCAAAGGGTAAATCTGTCCTTGTAGATAGGGATGGCTCCATAGAACAGCTTTACTGCCCCTCGCTGAGCCGCCCCTAAATTTCTGGTGCCCTAGGCCATGGCCTATGCGGCCTTGCCAGAAATCCGGCCCTGCCCATTGCCCCTGTATTCATACTTATGGTTGTATTTAATTTATTTAATTTATCATGCACATTTGATACAATAAACAGTTTCTGAACAGTGAAGCAGTGATTAATTTTGATTTTGTTAATTATGACTTCAGAGTGGAAATCCTGATTCTTGAGGTTGTTTGTGCATGTCATGTGACAGGCAGCCTATTGGGCCAATCAAAGTGCGGGGATAATGTATTGGACCCGCAGGGGCTCAGGGTAAGACGAGTGGAGCTCTTGCTAATGCAAATTAGCAGGCATAAGTTCGTAGCGCTCGCTATGCTACTCTGATAAGGCCCCTAACTCTAATAAGGCACGCTATTTGTCTTAGTGAATCAAGCCCACAGACTATATATATATTTTTAGAGAGTTTAGCCTGTCTAATTCACCCTAATCTGTGACTAATCACAAGTGTAATTTGATCTCTCAGCTGGCTTCCTCGGCAGAGCAGCTAATATGTAAAGATGGGATGTTAACCCTATGCCTGCTTCCATGAAAGCAGGAAGTAGAAACACTGCATATTTATTGCAAGATTACTATCAGCTGTAACAAGGAAATGTTTTTTCTTTAACCATTTAACGACCAGCTAACGCCCATAGGCGTCGGCAGGTCTTAAGTGGTTTACCATTGAGCCTTTCCATGTCAGTTCACGGAGGGTGTCTCCGTGAACAGCCGGAGAGCCGCCGATCGCGGCTCGCCGGCAAAATGTAAACATGCGGCCGGGGATCGCCGGCATATGATAGGCTGAAGCCTATCCTACAATGTGCAGGACGGATATCCGTCCTGCGCTGTTTAGAGGGGAAGGGAGAGGGAGGGAGAGGGACGGAGCACTGAAAACTCTGCGGAGGGGGGCTTTGAAGAGCCCCCCCCCGCAAAGCGCAGCAAGCCGGCGGCGATCAGACCCCCCCAGGAGGACATCCCCCTAGTGGGGGAAAAAGGGGGTAAGTCTGATCGCCCTGGCTCTATCCCGATCTGTGCTGCGTGCTGGAGAGTCCACGCAGCACAGATCAGGCAAACCACCCCTGGTCCTTAAGTGGTTAAACCAAGAAAAAACATTACCTTGTTTAATACACTGTTGCTGACCTTTTATAGCCAGGGAAGAAGTTCTGAGTTCAGGTCCACTTTAAACTTGATGGACACATGTCTTTTTTTTAAACCCAAATATTCATATAACTCTGCTACCTTTCAACTCCAACTTCATATGCGTGGCTGCAGTGGCATACCTAGGGCATTTGACACCTGGTGCTGGGTATTATAAGACACTCCCCCTACCCCCCCCCCCCCCCCCCCCGCACCCCACCAAAAAAAAAAAAGGATCGAATACGGCATACTAAACGCACCGCGTCAGGTAATGCCAGATATAGGTGCCACCGATGCAGGTAATATAGTTGCCCCAGTAAAGGTACCATAGTTGCCCCATTATAGGTAGCTAGTATAGTTGCCCCAGTAGTATAACTGGTATAGTTGTCCCCAGTATAGGAAGTATAGTTGCCCCCCAGTGTCGGTAGTATATTTGCCCCCAGTATAGCTGACCCCAGTGAAGGTAGTATAGTTGCCCCAGTGTAGCTAGTACAGTTGTCCCCAGTGAAGGTAGTATAGTTGCCCCAGTGAAGGTAGTATAGTTGCCCCCAGTGTAGCTAGTACAGTTGTCTCCAGTGTAGGTAGTATAGTTGTTCCCAGTGAAGGTAGTATAGTTGCCCACAGTGAAGCTAGTATAGCTGCCCCAGTGTAGCTAGTATAGTTGCCCTCAGTGTAGCTAGTATAGTTGCCCTCAGTGTAGCTAGTATAGTTGCCCTCAGTGTAGCTAGTATAGTTGTCCCCAGTGTAGCTAGTATAGTTGTCCCCAGTGTAGCTAGTATAGCTGTCCCCAGTGTAGCTAGTATAGTTGTCCCCAGTGTAGCTAGTATAGTTGCCCCCAGTGAAGCTAGTATAGTTGCCCCCAGTGTAGCTAGTATAGCTGCCCCAGTGTAGCTAGTATAGTTGCCCTCAGTGTAGCTAGTATAGTTGCCCTCAGTGTAGCTAGTATAGTTGCCCCCAGTGTAGCTAGTATAGCTGTTCCCAGTGTAGCTAGTATAGTTGTCCCCAGTGTAGCTAGTATAGTTGCCCCCAGTGAAGCTAGTATAGTTGCCCCCAGTGTAGCTAGTATAGCTGCCCCCAGTGTAGCTAGTATAGTTGCCCCCAGTGTAGCTAGTATAGTTGCCTCCAGTGTAGGTAGTATAGTTGTCCCCAGTGTAGCTAGTATAGTTGCCCCCAGTGTAGCTAGTATAGCTGCCCCCAGTGTAGCTAGTATAGTTGCCCTCAGTGTAGGTAGTATAGTTGTTCTCAGTGAAGCTAGTATAGTTGCCCCCGGTGTAGCTAGTATAGCTGCCCCCAGTGAAGCTAGTATAGTTGTCCCCAGTGTAGCTAGTATAGTTGCCCTCAGTGACGGTAGTACAGTAGCCCCCAGTGTATAGTTGTCCCCGCTGCTCCCCCTTCTAGCACTGCTTCCCCCTCCTGATCTGCCGCTGTGGGGGGTCGTGGCGACAACCTCCTCGCTGTCAGTCACCAAGTGCGCCACGCCCCCCTACGCTCAATGGTGGGAACGCCCCTGCGTGGCTGAGCCAGCTGAGCCAGAATCTCTCTAATTCACATTCCCTGGCAGTGACGTTGACGACTCTTATTAATCACCCGCTGTAAGTTGCCTTTTATCCATTCGTGTAAACTCACCTTAAAGAGGAACTCCAGCCTAAACAAACATACTGTTATTAAGTTACATTAGTTATGTTAATTAAAATAGATAGGTAATATAATCTCTTACTAACCCTGTTTTATAAGAACAGGCAAATGTTTGATTTCATGAGGGCAGCCATCTTTTTGGTTGAAAGGAGGTGACAGGGAGCATGAGACATAGTTCCAACTGTCCTGTGTCCTGAGTACCTCTCCCAGTTGCTAGGCAACGTGAATAACAACATAGGAAATCCCATCATGCTCTGCACAGCATCAGGGAAAAAAGGCCCGGGCTTTTTTTCTTTGATGGGTGGAGCTTAGCTAAAAATGCAGCTAAAAATGACGCTTTGGTAAGAAAAACAAAGTTCTGATGTTGTGAAACTGTTAAAGAAACACCAAGCCTTTTCAGTTCTGCTGAGTAGATTTTTAGTCCGGAGGTTCACTTTAAACATATTTTCATTTTGAGGTTGATAAAAAGAGACTCCACTTATGGAATGTTTCGTATTCAGAACGTTTCTGGAAAAGTTTTAATTACGGCGGGGTCGAATGCCATTTACCGGTGGGTGAGCCCGCAGGAGAGTTGTGCGGGTGTCTGGCTTGGTAATTAGCGGGAAGAAATTTCAATCACCTTTTTTTCAAACCACCTCGAACAAGGACATGAAATATACTTTTCAAAAGGCAGCCCGGGTCCCGCACAAGCAAGGCTGGAAAGAAACCAAACTAAAGAGGAATGGGTGGCAAAATAACATAATGCATCAAATTCACTTATTTTTTACAATACTCATTAAGGCCTTGTTCACATGCGTTCTGATCGCGTTAGCGATCACATTGGGCTTTTTTTTACTTTTTTTTTTTTTTTTGCGATTCCTGGCGTTTGGGTGGCTGGTGCATCTTTGTTAAAAGCGCTTTTCCCAAACGTTTTTTTTCTTCACTCACATAAGTCAGGAAGTGATTACTTTGCCCCCAAAATGAATAAGGGCTCGTTTCCACTATCGCGAATTCGCATGCGTCCAACGCATGCAGATTCGCACATGTAATGCAAGTGGATGGGCCTGTTTCCACTGTAGCGTTGTTGATGTGCATTTTTTTAATCGGTGAAAAAACGCACAAAAGAGCCGCAGAATTCGCCTGCGAGTGGAATGCATGCGAATCGCAGGCAATGTATTTAATAGGGAAATCGCATGCGTTTTCCTTACGCATTTTTTTTACGCGCTTACGCGTGCAATTCCGCATAGGAACCAGAGTAAATTAACACAGGCAGTGACATGGTTAAAAACGCATATAGCCTAACCTATGCCAAATCGCATGCGTAATCGCGTAAAATAACGCATAAAAAAACGCACCTGCATGCGATTTCATCAGAGGTGGAATCCAGGCGATTCCGCACCGCAATAGTGGAAACGAGCCCTCAATAGAATGTATTTATTCATTAAAGTGTTATGCGAAGCGCTTTTTCAATATCCCTATACCTTCCATTCAGGGCAAATCGACCTGAAAATGATCCATGCAGCTCTTTTGTCAGCGGCAAGTAAACGGAACGCCGCAATGAGAACGATCTCATTGGAGAGCATAGTAGTGTAAGCGCTTTTAGGACGATTTTAAAAAATCGCCAGCGCTAAAAAATGAAAAAGCGCCTCCAATGTGAACAAGCCCTTATGGATTATTTAGTCGGTGTTTGTCCATTGTAAAATCTCCCTTTCCCTGATTTACATTCTGAAACGTATCACATAGCGACATCTTTAGTCCTGTCAGGTGATCTCTGCGGAATGTTTATATACTGAGAGTTCTAAAGCCCGTACAAAATATACCTGGTCTCCCAGAATGCTTGGTGGGCGTGGAGTTAGGTGAATTCTCCATATTATACAGTATAGGCTAAGTGTGGATAAGCCTCAGCCTCAGTGTGTGTTGGGGGGGGGGGGGGGGGGGGGGGCTACATACCAATAATCTGCAATATATAGCTATAGGAAGTGTTTCTGATGCTAAAGCCTCTTTTTCCCCAAACACCTCTTTGGCTTGTAAATGGGCTAGACCAGGCCCTGACTCTAAGCTTCACCCCTCCAACCCCACCGTTTCCCAGGTTGGCATGTTTGGCCCAGAACCAATCTTTCCCAGTAATCACCACGCTACGCAGTTCGCCAAGCTATGCACATACATGTGCACTTTAAGGAGGCCACGCCCACCCTCCCAGCGGTCTTATGATCATGGCACACGCACACTCACACGCTGGAGATACAAAGTGCACAGGCACGCGTGTACGTCGTGTAGCCTGGCAAACTGCGCAGTGAATTTGGAACAAAAAAGTGTAAAATACCGAATGTGTATTTTACCGATCTAAATTATTTTCCAAACTGCGCTTAGTAAATTCAAACCATTCATTCAGTTCCTGCTTTGCCAGTTCTACAGCCATTCAAGGTCTGGGCTGCAGGATAGGAAAAGACACAGCATACATCGATATGATGATGAGTTAATGAATTTATTAATTTACTTAAAAGGGCACTACAGTGAAAAATTGTAAAATTTAAAATATGTGCAAACATATACAAATAAGAAGTACATGTTTTCCAGAGTAAAATGAGCCATAAATTACTTTTCTCCTATGTTGCTGTCATTTACGGTAGGCAGTAGAAATCTGACAGAAGTGACAGGTTTTGGACTAGTCCATCTCTTCATATGGGATTCTTGGCAAGGCTTTTATTCTTTATAAAGATATTCCTTAAAAAGGATTTAAACAATGATGCTGGCCAGCTTCCCTGCTCCCTACACAGTTTTTTGGTAGTTGGACAGAGCAATTGCCATTCACTCAGTGCTTTTGAAAAGAAATATATCCCTGAAAATCCCCTATAAAGAAATGGACTAGCCCTAAACCTGTCACTTCTGTCAGATTTCTACTACCTACTGTAAGTGACAGCAACATAGGAGAAAAGTAATTTTTGGCTCATTTTACTCTGGAAAAAGTGTACTTCTTATTTGTATATGTTTGCACATATTTTAAATTTTACAGTTTTTCGCTGTAGTGCCCCTTCAGTATTTATATAGCGCCAACATATTACGCAGCACTGTACAGAGTATATTGTCTTGTCACTAACTGTCCCTCCGAGGGGCTCACAATCTAGTCTGAGTTGGAGGGTGTTTTTGTACATCAGCCAGTCGTTCAGTGTTTACACTCAGCGTTATACAAGATGTTAAAGGCAAGCATTAGATTGATATGTTGGATAAACCTCCCTCCTTTCCAGTTTATTTCGGAGAGCATTGCTTTTTTTTTTTTTTAATCAGTACTTAAACCACATTTTAAACTAACCATCTCAAGAGCACAAAACTCATCAATCTGTCTCGTACCTATCTATGACATTTTTTTTTCCGCCCAGAGTTTCTGCTGCCTTTGGAAAAAAAAAAGTAATTTAAAGAAATCTCTCAGATCTTCAATAAATATCGTGAGTTAGCAAGCCAAATATAGTAAATATTATTTTTGTATCTATTCTTGGCGGTTTCTATAGAAACTGGAGCCGTTTAAGGCAGAGGAACTTGCTCTCCTACCAGTAGGGGCTGATCATTTTGAAAGATAGTTAAAAACTGTATAATATGTTACAGAGATGTCAGCATTTCTTTCAGCTAAAAAGAAAAAAAAAGGAAACTTAGGGGCAACAGCAGAGATATAAAAAAATCACATAACTAAAAACGGCCAATTAAGACAGCATGGTTCAAAAAAAAAGAATCGTTTATTTTATTTTAAAATTATGAAAATACAAAAACCACACAGTGCTCATATCTGCATAAAACAAAACAAAAAACACTTTGTTTGTCACAAAAATATAGAGGACAGGGTAGCCCAGAACCCCCCCCCCCCCCCCACACACACACACACACACATACACATACACACACACACACGCACACACAACCCTGCTCCTTAAAACATGATCGGTGGGACCCCAGGACCCTAGTGCTAAAGCTAAGGCCTCGTTCACATCTGCTGCGCTGAAAAACGTGTTAAAGCGCATGGTAAAAACGCATGCGCTTGTGCGCGCTTTAGTCCGCGTTTCTGTGCGCTTCTTTAAAGCACGTTTTGCTTACTGTAGCAGCAGCAGTTGTCAATAAAACTTTGTTTTTGTATGTAAATGTATTTTTTCTCCAAATTAGGGGTAAAAAACGCATGCGCTTCTATGCGCTTGTACGCGCTTCTATGCGCTAAAAAAGCGCACTCATTCACTTGCATTGCTGTGCGCTTTCCAGCTCAACGCACAGAAATGCATGCAACCCTACGTTTCAGTAACGCTGCTCAGCGCAGCGCATAGATGTGAACCAGCTACATTTAGTTACATGGAAAAATGAATACCTTGCTGAACGCACAGGGCAGTGCGCTGTGGAAAGCGCACAGAAACGGCCCTGATGTGAACGAGGCCTATCAGTTGGACCTGTCCCCACCAAACATACCATACAGCCATGCACACTAGCCGGCCAATAGTTCTGGATACATCGCTGAACCAAGCAGTTTTCCATATACAATGCTGGATGTAATGTAATGTGGATGGGATACTCTCACCACTCCTGGCCCTCGTAACAACACATGCCGACCTCCGTCAGGGATAGGGATTGCCCTGATTAGGAGAAACTCATGGAGAAGCATGTGATCAGTTTGATCAGCTGATAGATTTGTAAGTAGGGTTGCCAGGTCGGCTGATGGAGAAAACCGGACAGGGGGTGGGGTTAGGGTGGGAGTTAGGGGCGGAGTCAGAAGCGCACTTTTATGTAGAGTGGGGCTAAGCAATGGGCTTTTTTAAAAAAAATTTATAGTATTTATATCGCACTGACATCTTCTGCAGCACATTACAGAGTACATAGCCATGTTACTAACTGTCCTCACCAGTAGTACTGGTCCAGTGCACATAAGAGACAGTTTTTCACCAGTAACTGCACATTATAAGAGACACCTTTTCGCCAGTAAATGCACATAATAAGAGACAACTTTTCCCCAGTAAATGCACAAGAGACAGCTTTTCACCAGTAAATGCACATAATAAGACACAGCTTTTCACCAGTAAATGCACATATAAAGAGACAGCTTTTCACCAGTAAATGCACAAAAGAGACAGCTTTTTTTACCACTAAATGCACATAATGACAAACAGCCAGTGTTCCCAATATATGTAGCCAGGGATATATGTGCCCAGTATATGTAGCCAGGGGGTATATATGTCCCAGTATATGTAGGCAGGGGTGTAAATGTCCCAGTATACGTAGGCAGGGGTATATATGTCCCAGTATATGTAGCCAGGGAGTATATGTGCCCAGAATAGG
This sequence comes from Hyperolius riggenbachi, assembly GCF_040937935.1. Taxonomy (NCBI): domain Eukaryota; kingdom Metazoa; phylum Chordata; class Amphibia; order Anura; family Hyperoliidae; genus Hyperolius; species Hyperolius riggenbachi. The sequence continues at coordinate 431,005,000 of NC_090650.1, forward strand.
TAGCCAGGGGGTATATGTGCCCAGAATAGGTAGCCAGGAGCTATATGTGCCCAGAATAGGTAGCCAGGGGCTATATGTGCCCAGAATAGGTAGCCAGGGGGTATATGTGCCCGGAATAGGTAGCCAGGGGCTATATGTGCCCAGAATAGGTAGCCAGGTGCCCCCCGCCCCCCCCCCCTCCCGCAGGAGGAGAACAGTGCAGCAGAGAGAGAGCTGGGAGCAGCGGTGGAGAAGGGGGGCAATCTCCCCCCCCTTCCCTCACCTTAGGGTGCTCTCTCTCCCCTGCTGTCTCCTCCAATATGATGTGCAGGCTGGCGGGTGGCTGCGGGTGGAACTTACCTCTGTGTCGCAGGCGCCGGAAGTTCGGGTCCCGCAGCCGCTGAGATTCGACTCAAAAAAGATCCGGATCAAAGATCCGAATCATTCATGAGCCGGACAACACTATTCAGACTGATTAGTGTTGTCCGGCTCATGAATGATTCGGATCTTTGATCCGGATCTTTTTTGAGTCGAATCTCAGCGGCTGCGGGACCCGATCTTCCGGCGCTGGAGCGACACAGAGGTAAGTTCCGCCTGCAGCCACTCGCCAGCCTGCACATCATCCTGGAGGAGACAGCGGGGGAGAGAGAGCACCCTAAGGTGAGGGAAGGGGGGGGGAGATTGCCCCCCTTCTCCACCGCTGCTCCCAGCTCTCTCTCTGCTGCGCTGTTCTCCTCCTGCGCTGCGGGGGGGGGGGGGCTCTAAACCGGACAACTTAATTGTCCGGTTTAGCATGCCTTTTTGCACCGGACACAGCGCACAAAAACCGGACTGTCCGGTGTAAAACCGGACACCTGGCAACCCTATTAAGGTCCTGATGTGCTGTGATGACTTCCTGGTTTAAAACCTGATCAGGACCAGCAAATCAGAACCTTACAAGTCTATCAGCTGATCAAACTGATCACATGCTTCTCCATGAGTTATCCTAAGCAGGGCCATCCCTAGTCAGGGACGCATACATAGGATGGTGTGGTCACTGCTAAGCACAGTGATGGCGTTGTTAGAGAGCAGTGAAATGCCGAATATACACACGCCGAGTCACGGAGCTCTGTGTAACTCTGAAACCTGTGGGTTCTGGAAATTCAGCCATGTTTCGCCTAATGGCCAGGGCTTTGTCAAGACTGCAGAAAAATTATACTGTGAGGATACAGCATGACGTTTATCAAATTTTTGATATAACGTCTACATCTTCTGAAGTACTTTGGGGTTGATTCACAAAACTTACTATCTTATGATTTATCTCTCCCTATGTGTTTTATCTCATGAATTATCACTACTTACCATATCTATTATCTCTCTGATGCTCAAAAGACCGGTAATTTTGCCATGCGCCGTCAGCACCAGGCGAGCCCCGCCCGTTACTCTCTTTGCGCCTCGCCCATGTTGCTTTGGTAGCATGTGTTACGCTTTTCGTTCATCAGGCCTCTTATCTGCTTATCTCATGAAAAGAAATTCCTCCATGCAGCTGAGCGGCTGAGCTGAAAAATCAGTTATGTGAAATATTTAATAAGATATGATTTGTGAATCAACCACTTTATTTTATATTACTTAAAGAGGAACTCCAGTGAAAATATAATAAAAAAGGTGCTTCATTTTTACCATAATTATGTATAAATGATTTAGTCAGTGTTTGCCCATTGTAAAATCTTTCCTCTCCCTGATTTACATTCTGACATTTATCACATGGTGACATTTTTACTGCTGGCAGGTGATGTAGCTGCTGTTTGCTGTTTTGGCAGTTGGAAACAGCTGTAAACAGCTATTTCCCACAATGCAATGAGGTTCACAGACAGGAAACTGCCAGGACCATGGTCCTGACAGTTTCCTGTGGGAGGGGTTTCACCACAATATCAGCCATACAGAGCCCCCCCTGATGATCCAATTGAGAAAAGGAATAGATTTCTCATGTAAAAGGGGGGATCAGCTACTGATTGGGATGAAGTTCAATTCTTGGTCGAAGTTTCTCTTTAGGACTGGGGATGGGGGGATGGGAGGGGATCAGAATCACACTGGACGGCATGCTGCAGTTTCCCGTAGTGCGCTCCCGCATGCCTATAGCCCTGCATGATGCAGCTGAGCGACTCTGATGTGTACTTGCATCATTGCAAGTGAGGCAACAGCTAGGAGTACATGGGGTCAGAAATGGATTAGGATGTAATGGGGCCCTGGGCAAGGTGATAGATGTGGGTCCCCGTTGTGTTACTTTTGGTAAGCTGAAGTGGAGAGAAGTCAGAGAAGGATGCAGATGGGCCCCTAGACACCCACTAGGCCTCAGGCACCTGCCTAGGTTGCCTGGTAAATGATCCTGCTCTGCATGGTGTGGGTGTCCTGGCAGAGAAGGGAAGGAAGAAGTGTTGCCCCTCCCCCAACCACTGGATGTCCTTTCTACTGGACGGCTGAAGATGCAAGAGGGGGATGCCACAATGGTAGCAACTGACAAGGGGACGGGCACACGGTTACCAGCGGCGCAGGTGAAAAAGGCCCTTATTTCCTGATCTATAATTCCAGCTGTCCACTTATAAGGCTCATCATTCGCTGAAATACACCTTTAAATTCTATTTTCTGCTTGACATATCGAATGAATAAATAAATACATTTTTAAAGGTCTCACTAATGCGAAAATCATAAAATTTTAAATACATGTCAACACCTACAAATACAAAGTACATTTCTTTCAGAGTAAAATGACTCATGAGACATAAATTACTTTTCTCCTATGTTGCTGTCACTTACAGTAGGTAATAGAAATTTGACAGAACCGACAGGTTTTGGACAAGTCCATCTCCTCATGGGAGGTTCTCAGGGTTTTCATTATTTTCAAAAGCACTGGCAGTTGCTCAGTCCAATTGTCAAAAAAGTGTGCAGTGAGCAGGGAGGCTAGCAAACATATTTGTGTAAATCCTTTTCAGGGAGTGTCTATATAAGAATCCCCCTTAAAAAGATGGACTAGTCCAAAACCTGTCAGTTCTGTGAGATTTCTACTACCTACTGTAAGTGACAGCAACGCAGGAGAAAAGTAATGTATGGCTCATTTTACTCAGGAAAAAAGTAGTGTGTTTACATGTATTTTACATTTTTTTCGGGATATTGGTCCTTTAAAAAAATAGTATTACCCAAAGCATAAAAACCTTTTTGAAAACAGAATTTATTGTCGGATCGCCCAGAGCTACCAGCTAATTATCAATGCTACTAATTAATTGATTGATGAACAGTAAAAGGCTGGATAACTTTTTAAAAAGAGGTTTTCCTGGCGCCCGATGAGGTATCCTCTGGCGGGATCACGCAGCAATTTTTTTTTATATTATTTTTTTAGACGGAGAAAGAAATTAATTTCCCATTAATCCACGCACCCTCAGTAATTGCGTAACGATTGAATGGGCAATTTACATTTGGCAATATTTACTCCCCATAAGACGATAATGCAATGTATAAGGCCTTATGTAGTCCTAACTGAATCCGGAATGAGCCAAATGTTTCTCTCTGGCCCTGGAGATAATTTTAGACCCAATAACAAATTCATAATTGGCTACTTAGTATTCATTTGTTATACGCTTTGCTGCCAAGATGGTCGATATATTTAATGACACACAATTACTTGGCCAAAACCCCACTGGTGATGTCATCTCGCTAAAATTTAAAAGCTCTTTTTTTTGTTGTTGTTGCAAGGATCAGTTTTAATGTGCGTACTTAAACGCCCGTCTCCATGTGGAGTTCTAAATATACCAACTGACGACTCAGTAAGCAGAGTCAATGTTACTAAAAAAAAGGGGAGTGAGGATTCTGCTGCTAAAATTCCTCTTTAAAGGACGACCGAGGTGAAAATAGACTAATGAAAAAAACAATTGTATCTATCCTTCTTCTCCTAAAAATGACTTTTTTAAGATATTCCATAGTTTTATTTTATATTTGAATCTACTTTTTAAGGTTTTTTTTACTGTTTTACTATTTTTGCTCAATGACACATTGATTGACGCATGCTACAGCTAAAATCTGTGAACTATTGACCCTTTTTATCTCTTTCCTGCTCTCAGCAGCTATTTTCTGCTAGGGAAGTGTTTTATAGTTGGAATTTTTTATCAGTGAGGGTCACACTGTAGTCTGACCCAGTCCTGACTCAGACAGGAATTTTTTACTCACAAACCTGATGTTTAACCCTTTAAAGAGACACTGAAGCGAGGATAATTCTCGCTTCAGAGCTCATAGCCCTGCTAAAACGCCGCCATCCCGCGGCTAAACGGGGGTCCCTTCACCCCCAACCCCCCCCCCTCCCCCCGCAAAATCAACGACCAAATTGGTCGTAGATTTTGCTGCTCCTAGAGGCAGGGCTAACGGCTGCAGCCCTGCCTCCAGTCGCGTCTATCAGCGGCGCATCGCCGCCTCTCCCCCGCCCCTCTCAGTGAAGGAAGACTGAGAGGGGCAGGGGAGAGGCGGAGATACGCGCTGACAGACGCACGTGGGGCAGGGCTGCGGCGGTTAGCCCTGCCTCAATCAGGAAGAGATCCCCGGCTGCACGGAGGGGATTTCTGGGGGTAAGGGACCCCCGTTTAGCCGCGGGATAGCGGCGTTTTAGCAGGGGCACACATGCCCCTGCTAACTATGAGCTCTGAAGCGAGATTTATTCTCGCTTCAGAGTCTCTTTAAGTCAGAGAAAGAAAGAAAAACTAACACAGCATAGCTATTTGTGTGCTGGGCATGCACACGTCTATCTCATCATGTCACATCAGGTATCCTTTAAGTATATAGAGCATGGGGAAACCCAACTGAAAGAACAGCAAGCTGTGTGGGCAGGACTGCTGCTTGGTATCATTAGGACTTTTGTACAGGGCATAGTAAGTTGTAAAAAGAATGGCATTTAAAGGATACCCGAAGTGACATGTGACATAATGAGGTGACATGTGACATGATGAGATAGACATGGGTATGTACAGTGCCTAGCACACAAATAGCTATGCTGTGATCCTTTTTTTTCTTTCTCTGTCTGAAAGAGTTAAATATCAGGTATGTAAGTGGCTGACTCAGTCCTTTCTCTGAAGTGACTACAGTGTGACCCTCACTGATAAGAAATTCGAACTATAAAACACTTTCCTAGCCGAAAATGGCTTCTGAGAGCAGGAAAGAGGTAAAAAGGGGAATTTCTTATCAGTGAGGGTCACACTGTAGTCACTTCCTGTCAGAGTCAGGACTGAGTCAGCCACTTACATACCTGATATTTAACTCTTTCAGGCAGAGAAAGAATAAAAGGAACACAGCATAGTTATTAGTGTGCTTGGCACTGTACATACACATTTCAATCTCATCATGTCACATGTCACTTCGGGTATCCTTTAAAGAGCCCCATGAGGATTGCGCCACCCTGTTTTGCTCCTCCGCTCTATCGCTATGGCTCCCGGTACACCAATCATTCGTGGCCAGTCTTGGGTTTTTGGGCATGTGCGCATGGGCGTAACTAGACATCTCTGGGCCCCCCTGCGAAACTTTGGATGGGCCCCCCCCACCCCCACCTCCCTCGCTTTCTGCACAGGAAAACTGAGGACCAATGTGTTTTCCCCATGCAGATAAAAACACTTAGACTTAAAGGAAACGTCAGGCAATCTATGCTACCCCCAGATCTCCTTACCCGGGGCTTCCTCCAGCCCCTTGCAGCCGACAAGTCCCCTGTCACAGCTCTGCTCCCAGTACATACATACACACACACACAGCCGTATTATTTTACTACATGAGAGCACATGCTATATGGAGGAACAACAATGACATGCTGAACATAAGATATAGTATTCACTGTAACTTTGGCAAAACATTCAGAATGTCACTGATTGATACTGTTATTACAGGATCTTGGACTCAGTATGAGACAACAAGCTCTCAATGAGTCAGCGACAGTCAGACATCAATTACCCACTCCATTGTGTTGTAAAAGTAATCAGACACCATAAGGTCATTAGCCTGTGTCTGATAAGAATCTAGGAATCTCTTTGGACTGATTGCTGGATAAGGGACAGTCTACAACTTTTTTTTAACCTGTAACTCCTTTGTTTGTAAGGTTGTACATCAGAACTTTGCTGCAGTGTGAGACAGATGTTTTTTTACGAACCCTAGAGAGCAAAGACAGTGTACAAATTCCAAAGTGTGTATGATTTCTTATCTGTGTGGTGGACACACACAGTTAATATAACAATGGTGCAAGTGCAGAATACGGTTTTTCTCTTTATGCCCTTAGTCAGCAGTCTCTCAAACTTTTCCCCCCACAGGCCCCCTGGGGCTTCTGGGCCCCCCTGCGGAGGCATCCCTTGCAGGGTCTATTGTTAAGCCCCTGCATGCACGGGTCAGTGACTCGCCGTTCTCCCGACCTGGTCTGTGCCTGCGCAGTACTACATTGCATGTGCAGAACGCTCCCAGAGGCGGGAGCACGACAAGGGTTGAGCGTGGCCAGCCGGATTATTGCGAGCCATAGCATAAGAGTGGAGGAGCCAAAGAGGATAGCGAGAAAGGCCACGGTGCTCATGGGAATGGAGGCTGCCCCAGGTAAGTATAAATACACTATATTTCAACACCTCAGGTTCACCTAGCATGAAATCTCTCGGGAATCGTCCGAGCCCGTCGCATCCACCACCTCACTGCTGTTCCCTAATGTATAAAGGTGTGCGCATTTATACATTACCTGTCCTGTGTTGCGGTGCCCGCCCCTCTGAATCCCCCGCTCTTCCATAGCCACGTACATGCTGCCGGCGTGGCGTATGACATCACACGCGGCGTCCTATGTACTGGCAACGCGTATGGGGCTAACAGAAGAGCGGGGATTCGGAAGGCGCTGAGAGATTGCAATACGGGACAGGTAATGTAAAAATGCACACATTACACACATACATTCATTTATACATTGCGGGAACAGCTCCAGCGGGTTCATCGCTCCTCCCAATATCGCTCGCCCTTACTGCCATGCAACCGACTGACCTTGAAAGCCTGACATCTTGCAGCATGTCCAAACCATATATATAACCAATTTTGGCCCGAAATTGGTTGCAGTGTCGGTCAGGCATGCGCTTGGTAGCATTGATTTTCATCCGATTCTAATTATAATAATCAAATCAGATGGTCAATCCGAATCGGATGGTCGATCGGCCGCCAAGTCTCCTGATGTATGGCCACCTTAAAGGAAACAAGAGACCTAATTAAAAAAAAAGTTTTATACATACCTGGGGCTTCCTCCAGCCCCATGCGCAGTCGCGGCCAGTCAGCGACTGGCGGAACTAACGGGACTCGATACCGGAGCTGCGGGCAGCGGAGGATGGCGGCGTGGGAGTGATCCGTGCACATGGACCTGGAGGAAGCCCCAGGTATGTATAAAACTTTTTTTTTTTTCGTCTCTGATACACTTTAACCACTTCACCACTGAGGGGTTTTACCCCCTGACCACCAGAGCAATTTTCACCTTTCAGCGCTCCTTCCATTCATTCGTCTATAACTTTATCATTACTTATCGCAATGAAATGAACTATATCTTGTTTTTTCCGCCACCAATTAGGCTTTCTTTAGGTGGGACATTATGCCAAGAATTATTTTTTTCTAAATGTGTTTTAATGGGAAAATAGGAAAAATGTGGGGAAAAAAAAATTATTTTTCAGTTTTCGGCCATTATAGTTTTTAAATAATGCATGCTACTGTAATTAAAACCCATGAAATTTATGTGCCCTTTTGTCCCGGTTATAAAACCGTTTAAATTATGTCCCTATCACAATGTTTGGCGCCAATATTTCATTTGGAAATAAAGGTGCATTTTTTTCAGTTTTGCGTCCATCCCTAATTACAAGCCCATAGTTTATAAAGTAACAGTGTTATACCCTCTTGACTTAAATATTTAAAAAGTTCAGTCCCTAAGGTAACTAATTATGTATTTTTTTTAATTGTAAATTTTTTATTTTTTTTTTAATTACAAAAAAAAAAAAAAATGGGGAGTGTGGGAGGTAATGAGTTAATTTTGTGTGTAAAAGTCATTTATTTGTATGTGAAAAATGTGTAGGGTGTAGTTTACTATTTGGCCACAAGATGGCCACAGTAACTTTTTGCTTTATTGCGACCTCCAAGCCTCCTTCCGGAAGCTTGGAGGAAGAATAAGGAGGCTGGACACGTGAGTTTCTTCTCACAATGATCGCGCTGCCCATAGGAGAGCAGCGGGTCATTGTGGGGCTTAGATCAACGAACGGGAATGGATTTTCCCGTTCATTGATCTCCGGGCGAGCGGGCGGCGGCGGTTTTACTAGCGGCGGGCGGCGTGTTTACGAGCGGGAGCGCGGACAGCGTCGGGAACGCGGAAAGTACGTGTTTCTCCGTCCCTGGTTTTTAAAGGATGGAAAAAGGGGCGGAGAAATACGTACGCGCGGGGGTAAAGTGGTTAAAGGAGTGTTTATTAATGGACACCTCAGAGTTATCACACAATTTACTGGCAGCTCAGATTTGTTTACTTTTTATTTCTTACTAGCTGCAGCATGTGCTGATCCCTGCTACTTCCAGTATGTACAGGATGAGCTATAAAGCCTGCTATACACATACAATTTTGATTAGCCAATTATACGACTTCTAGGTATTATGAGAGCCCAGCTCTGTTCATAGTTTTCAGTCTTTTGGCCCTCATATTACATAGTGGTGGTAAACAGCGGTGTTGCTAGGATCCCAAGAGATTCAGGCAATCTTGGGCACTCCAGCCCTAAAATGGGCGTGGTCACGCACTGGAATGTGGGTGTGGTCATGGGTGGAGCCAAAGTTACATGAACTTAACAGCGGTCAAAGTAGGCCTGCCCAGCAAAAAGTTAGATGATGTCCCCTCTCCATTAATACAAAAAAAATGCAGCATATATACTGTATGACATAACTAGCTGATTGCGCAGTGGTGCCCGGGTATGTATTTGGCTAGTGTTGGCTCTGCCCACTTTTTCTAATACTAAAACACAATTACTCAATTGCTCAATGACCTAGTTTGTGAGCTTTCCGGTCTTTGGCATCAATGATTTGCATTGAAATGAAATGAATCTGATTGGCTGTGGCTCCACCTCCTTTTCTCAATTTGAAACCCAGTCACCCAATGACCAGCTGCACCAGGTTTGAGGCCTGTGCCATTAACAGTGCAAGAATGGCAGCAATGAAATATTTCCCCTTGAAAAGCAATAGGTGAATTTTGATTGGCTTATGTAGGCTCCACCCACTTTTCTGAATATTAATCCTAGTCACCCAGTGACCAACTGTGCAAAGTTTGAGAACTCTACCATTGACAGTGTAAGAATGGCTGCAGTTTACATTTTCTCAGTGAAATTTGTCTTTTTCTCTGTCCTCTGATGTCCTGACGTTGCCCGGGTATGTATTTGTCTGGTGTTGGCTATGGACACTTTTTCTAACCCTAACACACAATTGCTCAATGACCAAGTTTGTGAGATTTGTGATCTTTGGCGTGAATAATTTGCATTGAAATGAAACAAATCTGATTGGCTGTTTGTGGCTCCACCCCCTTTTCTGAATTTAAACCCCAGTCACCCAAAGACCAACTGTACCAGGTTTGAGGCTTGTGCCATTAACAGTGCAAGAATAGCAGCAATTAAATATTTCCCTTGAAAATCAATAGGTGAATTTTTATTGGCTAATGTAGGCTCCACCCACTTTTCTGATTATTAATCCCAGTAACCCAGCGACCAACTGTGCAAAGTTTGAGAACCCTCCCATTAACTGTGTAAGAATGGCTGCAGTTTACATTTCCCAGTGAAATTTGTATTTGTCTCCGCCCACATTTTGGTTATAGGGATAAAAATTATCCGATATGTTATTCCAGGTAATGTACTATGTGTGTGCCAAAGTTCATTCAAATCCGTTCAGCCATTGTTGCGTGATCAAGTAACAAACATCCAAACATCTGAACTTTCCCATTTATAATATTAGTACGATTTTTTATTTTTTTTTGAAGATTCTTAGCCTTGTTTACTTTTTTATTGACTGTAACTGTAAATTTACTGACAGTTGGCAACTCTGCCAGGTAGTGTGTGTGTGGGCTCCTTCAGGCAGACTGCTGTGGTGATCATAGAACTGTACAGTGTAACTTCAATGCTGCACAGCTGTCACTAGAGAACAATCTGCCTTGTCTGCTAGTATCAGCAGTGACAGCCATCTTGCTGTAGACCAGCACAACAGTCATACATATAGACAGGAGGAGACCACAGCCTGCTGCACTGAGGACTAGAGATGGGAAGTTCGGATCTTTTCAATGATCCGGATGATTCGAATCGGATCATTGAAGAGATCCGGATCTTTGATCCGAATCTCGGATCATTTTACTACCGGAAGCATTCGGGGGTGAAATGAACAGCAGGACAGGTCTGTGGACAGGAGAAGGGGAGGGAGTGGACACATAGAGAAGGGGAGGGAGTGGACACACAGAGAAGGGGAGAAGATGGACAGAGGGCAGGGAGTGGACAGGGAAGGGAGGAGGGATGAGCAGAGAGCAGAAATGTTTGCACGTAATACCCACATGCTGCAATCATATGCTTTACATATATTTCACCTATATGTTCATCTGTGTACTTTGAAAGAAAAGGTCGCACAGTGAAAGAAAGCATTCCCAGAAGATAAGTGCAGCTGTTTAGTGCCGAGTGCAGGAGGATTATATTGCCTTTCAATCACACTGTCTGCAAAGTTACTGAGCTGTGCTGAGCCAAAAGCTTCCAATGTGATCACTGTGCAGCACTACGGAACAGACAGCCTATAATGGGCAGCACATTATAGCCAGTATGTGTGCTCTACACATATCTGGCAGTGGCACCCATGTCCCCTCTCTCTGATCTACCTGTCTCCCTGCAAGGCTGGCTCCCCTCCAACTCAGCTATCCATCCCTGCTCTGCTTCCAGGACCCCCGCTGCCCGCGGAGAGGGGGCGTGTCGCTCCTGGCCCCGCCCCTTTTGCGATCCGAATCACTCATTTTGATGATTCGGATGATCGACTCATAAAATAGATTCGGATCAAAGATCCGAATCGTTCATGATCCGGACAACACTACTGAGGACACTTTCTGGGAGGCTGTGCTGCTCTGAGCCTGTACAGCACAGTCATGTGACCAGCCCCCAATCTGCCGCTGATGTTTCTGAGCTTGCAGCAGCCTTGCCTGTGTCCCACAGTCCCCGGGTCATCTGGGAGAGGGAGCTGTGTGTGAGCAGCAGCCAGGCCTTCATTATCCTGAGTGTGCTGAGCAGGTGAGGGTCGCCTGGAGGAATGTGTGTCTCTGCTGCAATGTTTATACAGTAGAATCCCTTTATCATAAACTCCAAGGGCCGGAGAGAGTGGTTTATTAAATCAGACGTTTAGGCCTCTATCGCAGTGGGACGTTAAAGTCGCATGTTAAAACAACATTTAATACAGAATAACGCACTGCAATGAAAAATCAATGCACCATTCACGCAACGTGCAGCATTAGACACTACACATTGTGTTGGTGTCTAATGCTGCACGTTAAGTGAAAGTACTGCATGCAGTGCGTTATACACGTTATCAACTGCGTTAGACTGTTTGCACATGCTCAGTAATGACCTGCAGACATACTTTTCATTGCCTGTATTTTCCACTGTATATGCTGTATGCGTTGGTAGTGCTGCTTTGCGACTTTTTGGGCGCGTTGAGTTGTAAGTTTTGCGATGCAAGTTGCATCAGAACGCGACGTCCCACTGTGAAAGCGGGAGTGTCACCATAAAAATCAAATTTCAACAGCAACTGATCTGAGTGTATTAAGTGATAAAGATGCTAATCCTGCATTCAAAACTTGCAAAACTTTTTCTGCTGTTATGGTTTGGAGTTATCACATAATTAAGGAGCACTGGCCCTTTAGTAGTCAGTGCCAAACAGTTGAATGCTGGGAGTTTTTTTAATCTATAATATATTCCTCCTCTTCCATTTATTTCCCTGCCTAGCTGCTTATCAGAAACACCCTCTGATTACTTGTGTTTACAAGCAAGGCTGAGGTGACTCAGCGATTGGAGGAAAAAAAAAAAAAAAGACTGGGAGGAGGGCATCTAATGAATACACAATGAGCAAGAGAAGGGAGGGGGGAAACAAGAGTCAGGGAGGATATGTTGTCAGCATTAGCTTGGCAAAATGGCCACTGCCTAGAATAGGATTTTCTGCTTTTCTTTTATAAAATTCACAGGAATCAGTACGTGGATAGCACGGAACAGGCAAAAATGGCGCATAGCGCCAACAGTATAAAAAGGGCGCAGGAGTAATTAATATCTTTAAAAACTTTAGGCAGTGGGGTCGGGGGGACAGGCAGCGGGGTGCAGGGAGTAGGATTAGGCGGAGGATGTGTGCCGAGGGATACATTACCGTGTCCCGGCCGGCGTTTACTCCTTCACTTCTGTTAGTTTTCAGGAGTCCTGCATCCAGCCAATCACCATGCAGCTTCAGTTTCCACATGCTGATTGGCTGGATAAGGACTCCTGCAAGCTAACTATGAAGTGAAGGAGCGATCGCCGGCCGGGACACGGTAATGTATATTAATGCTACCTAATCCTCCCTCTACCTAATCCTACTCCCTCCACCCCGCTGCCTAGTGTCCCGCTGCCCCCCCCCCCCCAACCACCGCTGCCTCACTAGCCCCCCTGCAATGGCGCACCGTTCTGCTAATAAATCTTGTAAAAAACGGTATTTACCGTTTTAATGTATTTACATTAAAACAGTAAATAGCGGTTTATGATCGGCAGAACGGTGCGCCATTATTCACTCTGCGCCATTTTTAACTGTACCCGGATAGCACAATACATCTGTTATGTAAGTAGTATTTAAAGAGTAACTGTCAGGCTGCAGAAGCTAATTTAAACCTCTATTCTCCTGTGTTAAACAGTTTAGAAGGAAGCTCAAAAACCATTAGTGAAGATAAAAATCTCAGTTACCTTTGATGTGTGCTTATCAGCAAGTCTGTTATAGACCCATAAAGACGCATGCCGCATACTATACTGCAAAGCATTCTGGGGCCCTCCCCTCGGCTGCTAATGAGACGTTACAGCAGCTTGTAATCAGTCCAGCGCGTAGCACTGATAAATCTCTGGGCAGAGTACACTGCAGGAGTCAGCTATTGTTCCTAGCCACATGGCTCATTAATATTCACTGCACACTGTGTTGTTCAAGTAGGAGCTTATCTGTGATCAGGAAGCAGGCAGGACATGACGACACATTTGACAGAAAAACATGGAGCCTGCCATGAGCTGTCAGGAGCATCTATCTCTGCATATACTATATACAAATTCTGTGAAATCCAAACGTGGACAGTGAAATGCATATGTAATGTAAGTACAGCCAATCTTTAGCTACTGATATATGTGTTTATTTTCTCTGAGACCTTATACCTAACAGCTCCTCTTTAAGTAGTATTTAGTATTGTAAGTATTTATCTACTTATATATGTTTTTTATTTCTAGGTTAGCATGGGTGTCGCTTGTTCTTGAAAGAGGCCTTACTGTATCAGAAATGGTCATACTCAAGCACATAAACTTTACTATAGTACTGGACAGGGCCGAGGCAGAGGCAAGAGAGGCTCCAGCCTCAGGGCGCAGTGTAGGAGGGGACGCAGACACAGCTATTATTCTTCTATTGTGTTTGAAGAAGAGAAATAAGACAAGGGGACACATGGCAGTGACTGCCAGCCAGATAACCAGTTAAGGTGTTGGGGGCCCTGGGGCGCCTCTTAGTCTAATAGCAATCAGTGTGTGATGGTTGGGAAGGGGGGGATGGAGGGGTGCACTTTGGTGTCTCAGCCTTGGGTGCTGAAGGACCTTGTCCTGGCTCTGGTACTGGACCTTAAAGTGGACCTGAACTCTTGCACAGGACAGAAGGAAAACAGAGAAATGCCCCCTGTATGTATTTAAAGAGTTTAGCCTGTCTAATTCCCCATCTGTGACTAATCACAAGTTGTAATTTGATCCCTCGGCTGTGTCAGCTGACTGCCGCGGCAGATAAGCTCATTTGAAAGTACAGGTTGCTAAAAATATGTTTGCTTCCGTGAAGGCAGGAAGTAGTGCAGATTTATTTCAGAATTTGGACCAACTGCAACAAATAATGTTTTTCTGTAAAGGTCATTATGCTGTTGCGCATCTCTTAGAGCAGAGAGGAAGTTCTGAGTTCAGGTCCGCTTAAATTCAAGTCAATAGCTGGGAGTCATTTTTTTTTTCTTTTCAATGCTTCAGCAAGCGAACAGAGAGTGTCTTTGTTAGATCAAATTGCACAGTGCTCAATATCAGAGTTCCTTGCGAATTCTCGCCAAAGTAATTTTAACATCGAAAATATTTTTTGATTTCGAGAATTTCTTTAACGAAAAATTGCTTTGTATTTTCGAGAAAACACAAAAAAACAATATTTTTACTGCAAAAATTGCATCAATGCAGAAAAATAGAAAAAGGAAGGAAAGGGATCCTGAGAAAAAGAGCTGCACCACCATTGAAGTAATAACAATGCTTTATTTAACACTCTGTACAAACACAATAAAATCATCTAAAAACGCTCCTGAGGAAGTGGTCTTCTTTTAGCCACGCCACGCGTGGAGCGTCCTGTGTGCCTCCCTCCGCCCTCATCATGCGGCTGCTCTCACACCCAGGCCTGGTATACGTATGTATAAACCCCCCATTTACTCACATTGCTTGATCCTATGTGCATTGTCCCATTCATACCAATCATTTTAGGACATATATTTCTTTGAGCATGGTTTGTTCATTGCACTTTATTCACATACTCTGGGCTTTCACACATCTCTCTCCATTTGCACACTGCACTTTATATTAGGATTCAGACCCGGGTCTGGGATTGTCACATACTGGGCTCTTTGTTGAGCCCAGATCACAATCCATGCAGCTTGCAGGGTTCATTTCTGTAATTAGGAGGTGAGGCATTTGTGATGTTTCCCCACACTTATTGTATTGTGGTGAGTTGCTGTGTTCAGCGTTTTTAGATGATTTTATTGAGTTTGTACAGAGTGTTAAATAAAGCATTGTTATTACTTCAATGGTGGTGCAGCTTTTTTTCTCAGGATCCCTTTCCTTCCTTTTTCTATATGTCACAATTATCCTGAGGCTTGCACGCCTAACTTATTGAGGAGTGCGGATTGTTTTTCCAACTTCAACAATGCAGAAAAACATTTTTTGCTGCTACAGTTTTTACAGTGAAAACACATCAATTGATATTTTACCGTGAAAATCCATAAAAAGAGTGCAAAAATTAACTGCACGCATTTTCAAAGGAATTTTCGCAAAAAAAATCAAATGTTACATTATTTTCGTGAAAATTCATGCAAAAAGAATATTGGCATTTTTTCTCATCACTTCTGATTTTGCAGGGATTTGCATGCAATAATCAAGCAACATCTTGCACAGGACGCATAGGCCGCACCAGTTAAAGCAGGTACAGTACTTCTAGTGTGTCCACATGTCTGTGCAGCCTGGATGATGCTGCATTGTTGCAGCCATGCACAAGC
This sequence comes from Hyperolius riggenbachi, assembly GCF_040937935.1. Taxonomy (NCBI): domain Eukaryota; kingdom Metazoa; phylum Chordata; class Amphibia; order Anura; family Hyperoliidae; genus Hyperolius; species Hyperolius riggenbachi. The sequence goes on from NC_090650.1 coordinate 431,020,523, forward strand.
AAGTCACAAATGACAGGCAATTCCCTCAGTAATCAGGCAGCAGCTTACACAGGAAACATAGGTCTCATCAGTCAATGCAGGTACAGTACGGTTAGTACACTCATCTGACCGTGCCTTAACCTCTAGACGCATTTGTGGCTAGGATATCTACGTCACGCGGGAAGACCCCATTCCAAATAGTAGATATAGCCTCCCGCTGCCACTCGCTCCCGCGCGTTCTCACCGCGGATCGTTAGAGGATCAATGAATGGGAAAGCAGTTTCCATTCATTGATCTAAGTTCCCATGTCAGTGAGATGCCTGCGGTCGATGTAACAAACGGAATTACACATGCACGCATTACTTCCTGTTCGCGTACTATCAGTACGTGGCAGGAAGAAATTGCGTGAGGACATCTTGTGGCCAAATATAAAAATTACACCTACATACATTTTGTTTCAATAAATAGACCTACACATAACTTAAAATTAACTCCTAAGCTCCCACACTCTCCCATAAATACCCAAATAAAACTTTAGCATAAAAAAGATAATAAAAAAATACATACATAGATACCTTAGGGACTGAACTTTTTTAAAAATATGTATGTCAAGAGGGTATATTAATGTTATTTTTTAAACTATGGGCTTGTAAATACGCAAAACTGAAAAAAATAAAATATTGGCACCATACATTGTGATAGGGACATAATTAAATGGTGTAATAACTGGGACGAATGGGCAAATAAAATATGCGAGTTTTAATTATGGTAGCATGTGTTATGTTAAAACTATAATATCCGACAACTGAGAAATTATTTTTTTCCCATTTTTTTTCTTATTATTCCCGTTAAAATATAATAATATTAGAATAAAATAATTCTTAGCAAAATGTATCACACAAAGAAAGCTTAATTGGTGGTGGAAAAAAACAAGATATAGATCATTTTGTTGTGATCAGTAGTGATCAAATTATTGGCGAATGAAAGGGAGGAGCGCTGAAAGGTGAAAATTGCTCTGGTCCTTAAGGGACCACTATCGTGAAAATCTTAAAATATACAGTATATAAACACATACCCGTATATACTCGAGTTTAAGCTGACCCCCCAACTTTTACCTAAAAAAACAGGAAAGATTGATTGACTTGAGTATAAGCCGGGGGTAGGAAATGCAGAGGTTAGTGTTAGGTATAGGTGGATGAGGAGTATCACATGTGGCAGAAAGTAGTAATTTCCGGCTTTATTCCTAGCAGATTTGGCCAAAAATCTGTTGCACCAACATGTTCTATCAATCAAATTTGACCTTAAAGGAGAACTATGGTGAAGAATAGTAAAATTTAAAATATGTGCAAACATAGACAAATAAGTACGTTTTTTTCCCAGAGTAAAATGAGATATAAATGACTTTTCTCCTATTTTGCTGTCACTTACAGTAGGTAGTAGAAATCTGACAGAAGTGAAAGGTTTTGGACTAGTCCATCTCTTCATAGGAAATTCTCTGGGGTCTATTTATTTTCAAAAGCACTTAGTGAATGGCAGTTACTCTGTCCAACTGCCAAAAAACTGTGTAGCGAGCAGGGAAGCTGGCCAGCATCATTGTTTAAATCCTTTTTAGGGAATATCTTCATAAAGAATAAATGCTTTGCTGAGAATCCCCTAAGAAGAGATGGACTAGTCCAAAACCTATCGCTTCTGTCAGATTTCTACTACCTACTGTGAGTGACAGCAACATAGGAGAAAAGTCATTTATAGCTCATTTTCCTCTGGAAAAAACCTACTTCTTAATTGTCTGCACATATTTTAAATTTTAAAATTTTTCACCATAGTGCCCCTTTAAATCGATCAGCAGTATCGATCAGACAGGATGGGATGTTCAGATTGATCAGGGTCAGTGGATGTTTGATGGGCCATAGCATTGTACTGCATCACACAGTGCAGCACTGCAGTTCCCCTTGAATGATAGTAGATGACAAACACATAATCTACTACTAACATGGGCAGCACGGTGGCGTAGTGGTTAGCACTCTCGCCTTGCAGCGCTGGGTCCCTGGTTCGAATCCCAGCCAGGTCACTATCTGCAAAGAGTTTGTACGTTCTCTCCGTGTCTGCGTGGGTTTCCTCCGGGCACTCTGGTTTCCTCCCACATTCCAAAAACAAATACGGATAAGTTAATTGGCTCCCCCTAAATTGGCCCTAGACTACAGTACTTACACTACATAATATAGACATATGGCAATGGTAGGGATTAGATTGTGAGCTCCTTTGAGGGACAGTTAGTGACAAGACAATATATATATATATATACTCTGTACAGCGCTGCATAATATGTCGGCGCTATATAAATACTAAATAATAATAATAATAACTAACGTAACTGTTCTACCCTGGTGTGCCAGCTTTGTACCTGAGCAGTATGTGTCCCCCACCTGAGTGCTCTTGCCATATTCAGATGAGTTTCAGGCGGATTTATAGCAATGCTTGTGTACATCGTCCCCACCCCCTCCCCAACAGAGTACAGCGAATGTATGTAATGACTCCACTGTGCTGCCTGCCGGCATATACCTAGTGTTAGGCAGATGACTATGGCCTTTCTCCCCACCAGAGCAGAGCGAGTACTCCCGTTATGGTTTGTGCTGTGACATTGGGGGAGATTTATCAACGCATTACTGACAGTTTTTTCTTCTTAATCTGTTCTAACCAGCAGGGAGAAGAGTTCTGCATGATCATAAGAACCTTCTTAAATCTTAGGTAATAGTGGCAATTTAGCATGAATTTCTAGAGCTGCACTACAGTTAAGAAAAGTGCAAATCCATCCCTAAACTGCTGCAGATTAAGAAGTGCTTGATAGCATGTCTACAGATGTAGAACTGCAGGCTAGACATGATTGCAGAGTGCAGGCTAGACATGATTTGTGATGAGCTCCTCCCCCCTGCTGAATTCCTGAGTCAGAGCCTGCTGCTATCAACACAGCAGGTGTATTGGTTACCTCAGCAACAGCATTCCCCTCACACACTGCACTGTCTGAGAGTCCTTCCTACTCCTTCTATTTTACAACAGTTTAGAAAGAATCTGCACTATCTACTGCTTTCTTAAGATGTCTGAGACAGTTCTGCACGGATTTCTAAAAACCTACCAATATTTTGTCTCAGACACTCTTGATAAATCTGGCCCTGTGCCCCCGCCTTCTTCCCGATCGGAGCAGAGCGAGTGCTTCCAACAACAACAAATAACATTTGTAGAGCGCTTTTCTCCCATAGGACTCACAGCGCATAAGCATGGCTCCGACCATCGTGGTACAGAGGAAGAATTTTATAAGTCCGGAAATGCCAGGCTAAACAGGTGGCTTTTCAGTCTGGATTTGAATAGCTCCAGGGATGGTGTTGTCTTTACTGGGTGTGGCAGGGAGTTCCAAAGAGGAGGGGCAGCATGACAGAAGGCTCTATCTCCAGATTTTTTGAGGTGCACTCTGGGAGTGACCAAGTTTATAGAGCTAGCTGATCTGAGGTTGTGAGAGGTGTGGTGCAGCTTCAGCAAGTCCTTCATGTATCCAGGGCCCAGATTGTGCAGGGATTTGAATGTCAGCAGTCCAATCTTGAAGAGTATTCTCCATTCTACTGGTAGCCAGTGCAGTGAGCGAAGGATCGGTGTAATGTGACAGTGGCGAGGCTGGTTTGTTAGCAATCTGGCAGCAGCATTCTGCACTAATTGCAGCTGACGCAGGTCCTTTTTGGGGAGGCCAGCATAAAGGGCATTGCAGTAGTCCAGCCGTGATGTGATGAAGGCGTGGACTAGGGTTGGAAGATCCTCTGGGGGAATCAGATGTTTAATCTTTGCAATGTTCTTCAGATGAAAGAAGGAAGATTTAACTACAGATGAAATTTGGTTTCTGAAACTCAATTCCCCATCGATTAGTACGCCAAGGCTGCGCACAAGGTTGGAGCTGTTTATGTCTGAATTCCCAATCCTGATTGGTGTTGCTTTAGGATAGAGCTGTTTTGATGGCGAGCACTGGCTTTGGACAAAGAGGACCTCAGTTTTGTCAGTACATGCAGTGAGCATACAGCAGGCTTCTTTCACTCACCTGTCTGCGCTGGGGACCTCACCGGGGATTCCTCTATAGAATGTTGGACTCCTCTCAGCCTGGTGACGTCTCGCATCATGTGTGCCACTGCAGATGAGGTCCCCGGCACGGACGGGTGAGCGGAAGAGCCTGCTGTGCATCCACTGCATGTGCTGTAAGCACTCGCTCTGCTCCGATCGAGAAGAAGGCAGGGGGCACAGCCGCAGTGCAAACCGCCCACAACTGCTCTGGTGGAGAGAAAGGCCACAGTCATTAGCCTAAAACAGGCATGGGTAAACTTGGTACTCCAGCTGTTACAGAACTACAAGTCCCACAATGCATTTGCCTTTATGAGTCATGACTGGCTGTCAGACTCCTGCAATGCATTGTGGGACTTGTAGTTCCGTAACAGCTGGAGGGCCAAGTTTTCCCATGCCTGGCCTAAAATAATGGGCATATGCCGGTGGACAGCACAGTGGGATCATTATATACATTCGCACGGTTCTGGGGAGGGTGTGGGGGACTGGACACACAGACATTGCTATAAATCAACCTGAAACCGCTCACGAGGGAAGCGCTCGGGTAAAATGTCAGTGAAATTACAATGATAACTCAAGTATAAGCCGACACCACACTTTTGGGCCACTTTTTGGGTACCAGAAATTTGGCTTATACTTGAGTATATACGGTACAAATAAGAAGTACATTTCTTCCAGAGTAAAATGAGCCATAAATTACTTTTCGCTTATGTTGCTGTCACTTACAGTAGGTAGTAGATATCTGACATTACTGACAGGTTTTGGACTAGTCCATCTCTCCATAGGGGATTTTCTTCATGACCTGTATTCTCTATAAAGACACTCCCGGAAAAAGATTTATACAAATCCTCCCTGCTCACTGTAAACTTTTTTGGCAGTTGGACAGAGCAACTGCCATTCAATAAGTGCTTTTGAAAATAAAGAAATGCCTGAGAATCCCCCATGAGGAGATAGGCTAGTCCAAAACCGATTGATTTTGTCAGATTTCTACTACTTACTGTAAGTGACAGCAACATAGGAGAAAAGTAATGTATGGCTCATTTTACTCTGAGGGAAATACACATCTTATCTGTGAATGTCTACATATATTTTAAAGTTTAAGATTTTTGCGACAGTGGTCCTTTAACTTCCAGGCCAATTTATGTAAAATAGGCCACTGCAGCTTTAAGGCCTTGCTGCAGGGCCACACAACTCAGCACACAAGTGATTTCCCCCCCCCCCCCCCCTCATTTTCTCAGTTGGTGGGGCCTGATCGCTCCCCCAGCCTATCACCGCCGATCGCTTCTGTGTCCCCCAGGGAGACAGCCGTGTCACATGGCTGTCCCCAGTACAGCGCTGCTGCAGATCGTAGCGTTGTACTATGTAATCAGACGGCGTGTCCCGAGCGGCGAGCGGCGCTCGGAGACTGAAGGAGGGGTGGAGCTCCGCCCCCCGAACAGGAGATGCGCGCGCAATCTCCTGCAAACTGGTGTCCCAGGACTTTACGCCGATCGGCGTAAGGCGGTCCTGGGGCTGCCGCTGCGGCCACGCCCATCTGCGGTCGGCAAGCAGTTAAGGGGGAAAACCTCTCAGTGATGAAGTGGTTAAATACCAATATTTTACTATGGCTAAACCTATCCCTACTCTCACACAGAACCCTCCCACCGAATGCCTAACCTTAAACCCCGCGGGCAGACACTACCTGTCTGACTCCAACAACCCCCCCCCCCACACACACACAACACACACACACAACCTGCCTAAGGGCCTGTTTCCACTAGACCCGATGTGGTGTGATCATAGCACAGCACCGCACCGCAAGCAAAATGCAACCAATTCACATCAGCAAAAGACTTTCCATTGACACAAAACTACCTATGCGATCCGGCATGATGTGACGCGGGGGAAATTAGCATGCTGCAGTTTTCCGCTGCGCGTTTCGGAGTCCCCATTGCTGCCGAGGAAGCAGCATGATGCTGCATCTGGTTGTTCCGACGACAACCGAAATCAAAGCACGTGCAGGGGGACGCGGCGATCGCCTCGCATTACAAACACTATTGAAAAACGGGCCCTAATGCCTAAACCCCTAAGTCCCCACACACACTACTGCAACAATAAAAAAACACACAAATTCTCGGTCGCCACCATGGAAGGCTATAGAAATATTGGCATTTGGGTGCCTGATAAATAGAGGGCGCTATACCAGGCTTTACTATAACAGAAGTTTTATTATAACAGAGTTTAATATACCAGGCGTTACTCCCATATACTTATAATGGTTTACTATACCCGAATGTTTACTATGTCAGAGTTTACTATAAGGCTGGGCATACACGGCACGATAATGCGCCGGTATCGATCCAGGGGCTCAATGCCGACTCGTCCGCGCTGGCACTTCCTTATCTGCGCTTCGTTTTTGCCCATTGTCCACCCGCGGGGATCGAGCCAGGAATCGATCAACACGGTGAACGGACACGTCGGAAATTATCAGTCGAGCCATCAGCGGCTCGATTGATAAGGAGCAGTCGAGCCGTGTATGCCCAGCAGAAAAGAAGTTATATTATATCAGGGTTTACTATACCAGGCACTGCTCCCATAGACTTACAGTAGCAGTAAAAAGTATGTGAACCCTTTGGAATAAAACGGATTTCTACACAAATTGGTCATAAAATAAGATCTGATCTTCATCTAAGTCACAACAATAGACAATCACAGTCTGCTTCAAACTAATACTACACAAATAGTTAATGTGAAGAAACGCGGAGAAGCCGCCGCATGAACTGGCGGCAAGGCGGCTGATTCCGCGTCCAGCGCGGCGGTTTGTCCGCAGCAGCAGGCGTCTGGTGTGGCTGGGTCTGTTAGTTCACACAGGTTGAGGAATACGCGCGCGCGCGCGCGGAGAAGCAGACCCTTTATAACAAACGAAGAGGGATCAGCTGACCAGGTTGGTCAGCTGACCTCAAAGCAAGTGGCTATTAGTTGATCGCTGATGGGTGGCGCCGGAGAGCGCTGCTCTATATATAGTCACTGCTGGTCACTTTCAGGTTGTCTGCCGTTGCGAACACTTATGTGGAAGCACTCAGACCTTAGTCAGATCCCACAGTGTGTTAGAACCAGGAGGACCTGGGAATTCACACTGAGCCAGATTACTACTGTTATTATTGTGTTATACTTCAGACTAGTTCCAGGGTGTCGAGACCACGGACCTCACACCCAAGACTAGGCATTGTTGATATCTGTTATGACCTGTTGCATTTCTGACTTTCCCTCTGCTTTCTGATTCGGTACCTCGCATATCTGATCACCTGTTGCCAAACCCTGCCTGCCTTGGATACCAAATCAGTCTTCTGTCTTTGTACCTTATCTGTCTGTGTGTTGCCGACCTGGCCTGCCCGACCTCAAGAGCTATCTTCCCCTTTAAGAGATAGTCTCCAGACCTGCTAGTGACATCCACCTTCAGGTGTCACTCACTCACAGGTTCCGCCTACCTTTACCCTGGGACTCCACCCCTTTGGAGTTCTCAGGCTGCTGGAAGGTGTTTGTACCTTCCAAAAGGCGGTATCACCTGTACTGCCAAAGACCACCTGCTCCTCTGGTGGTCTTACTCAAAGTCACTACTGTTGCACCAAACACTCACACTATAAAGGTGTCCAGAGGTTAGTTATACTTTGATTATCGGTGATACTGCAGATCACCAATAATCAGATTCTCTCTGTGTGCTGACACCGATCGTTACAGTTAAATATTTCCATGTTTTTATTGAATTCACCATGTAAACATTCACAGTGCAGGTGAAAAAGGTATGTGAACCCCGAGACTAATGACATCTCCAAGAGCTAATTGGAGTGAGGTGTTAGCCAGCTGGAGTCCAATCAATGAGATGAGATTGGAGGTGTTGGTTACAGCTGCCCTGCCCTATAAAAAACACCAGTTTTGGGTTTGCTTTTCCCAAGAAGCAGTGCCTGATGTGAATGATGCCTCACACAAAAACAGCTCTCAGAAGACCTATGATTAAGAATAGTAGACTAGCATAAAGCTGGAAAGGGTTATAAAAATATCTCCAAATGCCTTGCTGTCCATCAGTTCATGGTAAGACGCATGGGCCCATATGCAATTTACTTTTTCTCCTGAGTTTTCTCCTAAGAGATACATTTTCATCTTCTATTTAGAATAACTTTTGAGCACTTTGTAATTTAAGAAGAACAATAAAGTATGTGGAAAAGTACAGTCAAAACTATTTTAAGTATTTTCTTACATTCTGGTGTTTTAAAAGGCATTTTATTCACAAGGAGTAGCCGTCCTGTAAAGATGACTGCAAGAGCACAGTGCAGAATGCTCAATGAGGTGAAGAAGAAACCTAAAGTGTCAGCTAAAGACTTATGCTGGATCCACACGGTGCGTTTGCGCACTCGATTTCCCGCTCGATTCCCGTCGATTCGTTTATTTCCAACATGTCCGATTTGGATTTCGATGGATCGTTAGGTCGATTTGGCATACTTTGCATGCAAATTGACCTAACGATCCATCGAAATCCAAATCGGACATGTTGGAAATAAATGAATAGACGGGAATCGACGGGAATCGAGCGGGAAATCGAGTGCGCGAACGCACCGTGTGGATCCAGCATTACAAAAGTCTCTGGCATATGCTAACATCCCTGATAGCGAATCTATGATTCGTAAAACACTAAACAAGAATGGAGTTCATGGGAGAATACCGCAGAGGAAGCCACTGATGTCCAAAAAAAACCCCATTGCTGCACGTTTAAAGTTTGCAAAAGAGCACCTGGTTGTTCCACAGCAGTACTGGCAAAATATTCTGTGGACAGATGAAACCAAAGTTGAGTTGTTTAGAAGAAATGCACAATATGTGTGGAGAAAACGAGGCATAGCACACCAACATCAAAACCTCATCTCAACTGTGAAGTATGGTGGTGGGGACATCATGGTTTGGGGCTTCTTTTCTGCACCAGGGCCTGGGCGGATTGCTATCATCGAAGAAAAAATGAATTCACAAGTTTATCAAGACATTTTGCAGGAGAACTTAAAGGAGTCAAAAGGCTTTCCATGCCCCCCCAATCTACTTACCCGTGGCTTCCGCCAGCTCCTTCCCAACGACATGTCCCATGGCGCAGCTCCACTCGCAGCCTGCGACCCGGTGAGCCCGCCGGTACTGAGGCCTACCTCAGGGTCGGCCTCATACTGTGCCTGCACGAGTGCTGCTGTCAATCATGGCCACGTTGTCCGCAGTGTACTGCGCAGGCGCAGAACTACTGCACCTGCGTAGTACATCGCGGACAACGAGGCCGTGATTGACAGTGGTGCTCGCACAGGTGCAGTACGAGGCCGACCCTGAGGTAGGCCTCGGTACCGGCGGGAACACCGAACCACGGGCTGCGAGCGGAGCTGCACCGTGGGGCATGTCGTTGGGAAGGAGCTGGCGGAAGCCACGGGTAAGTAGATCGGGGGGGAGGGGCATAGAATGCCACGGGTAAGTAGATCGGGGAGGGGCATGGAACGCCTGATGACTTCTTTAAGGCCATCTGTCCACCAGCTGAAGTTCAGCTTAAAGAAACTCTGTTATAAAAACTCACCTCAGGGGGAAACCTCCGGATCCCAATGAGGCTTCCCCCGTCCTCCTGTGTCCCACGGCGGTCTCACTGCAGCCCACGGAACGCACAGGTGACAATTTGTCAGGCTGTGCAATATTTACCTTTTCTGGCTCCAGCGGGGGCGATGTTGCGTTTTTTCTGACGGAGATAGGCAGAAATAGCCAATCTCCGTCGGGTCTGCTCTACTGCGCAGGCAATTTGCGCCTGCACAGTAGGGCGGCCCGACGGCGATCGGCTATTTACACCTATCTCTGTGCAGAGAACCCGTACTGCGCTGGAGCCCGGGAGGTAAATATTTACATCCACGCCGCTGCGGGAGGATTTTCTCTGCCACCGTGGGACACAGGAGGACGGGGGAAGCCTCGATAGGATCCGGAGGCTTCCCCCACCCGAGGTGAGTACCCCCCAGGGGATGTTTTTAGTTACAGTTCCTCTTTAAGATGATTGTTGCAACAGGACAACGACCCAAAGCATAGAAGTAAATCAACAACAGAATGTCTTAAAGGACTTACAAGACGAAATTAAGAAAAAAAAGTTAATCACCTGCCTCATCTTTTAAGGCACGGAGGACGCCGTCCGCTCCCTTCGTGCCAATCCGCCAGGTCCCCCCGCTGATTAGCCCCCCGGGCCGGCTGCCGACCCTACGGCCCGGGTCGGGCTCTCTTGCTTCTCGTAAAATGGCCACTTGCTGTGGCCGCGGCTGCGCAGTCCGCATAGCCGCGAGTGCGGCTGCGCAGCTCTAGGGCCAAACCCCCCAATCCACGCTACGTACGACCCCACGGCCCAGGCACGCCGACCTGGGCCCTGGGGGGGGCCTAATGAGCGGGGGGACCCGACGATCGTTGCTTCCCTCCTCTCTGGCCGGCATCTCTGCTCGCTCTGTGTTAAGTGTTGGGTCCCGGCTTGATGACATCATCAAGCCGGGACCCGGAACTTAACGGCAGTGCGAGCGAGGATGCCGGCCAGAGCGGAGGGAGCTAGAGCTGCTCATCGCTGGAGCCTGGGAGGTGAGTAAAGACTGATGGGATTTTGGGGGACACCTGGCCACACCGGGGACACCATGCCCAGCTAGCCCTACCAGGGATCCGGATGCCTGACCCCCCCCCTCCCCCACAAGTAAAATGGCCTGGTCCTTACAGGGGTTAGGCAGCGGGTCCCCAAAGGGCTGTGCAGGTTGTACTTGTCTATTGTTGTGACTTAGATGTAGATCAGATCACATTTTATGACCAATTTGTGCAGAAATCCATATACTTCAGAAGGGTTCACATACTTTTTATTGCTACTGTATAATAATGAAGATTGTCCAGGACCTGGAGAGGTAGTTTTCCATACCCAAATGTTTACTATATCAGAGTTTACTAAATCGAGGTTATACTGTATTACTTGGTGTGTTTTTAGTGCCGCATTGTGTGTAGAGGTTTGAGCAATTATAATGTGTCTGTCTATCATATTAATGTAAAATGTTAGAGTGTTTCCATAACCTCTCCCACATCTAGCACTCTATTGGTGGCCACACACATTATCACAATTTTTAACATTTTTTTTTTTTGATTCGGCAATTTTGATCGTTTTTTTTTTTCCCTCGCACAAATGAAAAATTTGACTTTCTTATCAATGTTCTACACACTTGTGTTCGATTTTGACACAATCACGACAAAAGACAATTGAATAAAAGATATAAATTACAGTGGATTTGCAAAAGTATTCGGCCCCCTTGAAGTTTTCCACATTTTGTCATATTACTGCCACAAACATGAATCAATTTTATTGGAATTCTACATGAAAGACCAATACAAAGTGGTGTACATGTGAGAAGTGGAACGAAAATCGTACAGGATTCCAAACATTTTTTACAAATAAATAACTGCAAAGTGGGGTGTGCGTAATTATTCAGCCCCCTTTGGACTGAGTGCAGTCAGTTGCCCATAGACATTGCCTGATGAGTGCTAATGACTAAATAGAGTGCACCTGTGTGTAATCTAATGTCAGTACAAATACAGCTGCTATGTGACGACCTCAGAGGTTGTCTAAGAGAATCTTGGGAGCAACAACACCATGAAGTCCAAAGAACACACCAGACAGGTCAGGGATAAAGTTATTGAGAAATTTAAAGCAGGCTTAGGCTACAAAATGATTTCCAAAGCCTTGAACATCCCACGGAGCACTGTTCAAGCGATCATTCAGAAATAGAAGCAGTATGGCACAACTGTAAACCTACCAAGACAAGGCCGTCCACCTAAACTCACAGGCCGAACAAGGAGAGCGCTGATCAGAAATGCAGTCAAGAGGCCCATGGTGACTCTGGACGAGCAGCAGAGATCTACAGCTCAGGTTGGGGAACTGTCCATAGGACAACTATTAGTCGTGCACTGTACAAAGTTGGCCTTTATGGAAGAGTGGCAAGAAGAAAGCCATTGTTAACAGAAAAACATAAGAAGGCCCGTTTGCAGTTTGCCTCAAGCCATGTGGGGGACACAGCAACCATGTGGAAGAAGGTGCTCTGGTCAGATGAGACCAAAATGGAACTTTTTGGCCAAAATGCAAAACGCTATGTGTGGTGGAAAACTAACACTGCACATCACTCTGAACACACCATCCCCACTGTCAAATATGGTGGTGACAGCATCATGATCTGGGGGTGCTTCTCTTCAGCAGGGACAGGGAAGCTGGTCAGAGTTGATGGGAAGATGGATGGAGCTAAATACAGGGCAATCTTGGAAGAAGTACGAGGCAGTCACAGGAAAGGAAAACACTATCATGAAGAATACACTAGGGAAGAGCAGACCCTACCAAAGGCTTACAATCTAAGGGGAAGGGAGGCAGACACACTAGGTAGGACTGTGCAATAAGTATTCAGTAGAGAGTTACTGTGTGGTAGGGGGTGAGTAGGCCATCTTGAAGAGCTGGGTTGTGAAGGCTTGCTTGAATGTGTTGAAGGAGGCGGTGAGTGTGATGGGCGGTGGAAGGGAGTTCTAGAGGGTGGGGTGGCCTGCAGTCGTACATGGATATGGGAGATGCGCGGGGCAGTTAGGCAAAGGTTATTGACCGGGGGGGGGGGGGGAGATGGTGTATACCGGTGAACAAGCTCCAAGATGTAGATAGGGCAGATTTTGTGTTGTACTCAGTGGTGTCTGGTTAACTTGTATTTATTATTAAAATGCACACAAGCACAGTACAGGAATCACTTACATAGAGGGCCTCAATCCACTTAGGACTCTCCCTGGCAAATGTTGCTTCCCAATCCCGTGGTTCCATCTCAACTGTGTCACGACAACTATTTGATACTGCCCACTCTCGTCCCTTTGTGTACAGATTTATAGGCCAGGCACATAATCTTGAAACTTATCCTGAATCGGATAGGGAGCCAGTGCAGGGATTTACAGAGAGGGGATATGGATGCGGAGCTGTGAATGGATGAGTCTGGCAGCCACCTTCATAACTTATTGAAGAGGGGCAATGTGATTCAAGGGGAGGCCAGTGTGACAATCCAGTACGGGTAAAAGACGTTAAAAGACCGGTTGCTGGATCATCAGAAGGTAGTAATGTGACAGAGCGTGCCAATCCCGTCTATTGTGCTCCCATCACCAGTCGGGGAATAGTCACCTCGCTAAAGATTGGTCGGTGAACAGACTGACGCTAGAGATTGGTCACAACGCTGTCGACAATATGTAATGTGACAATCGCTCACCAATCCCGTATTACTAGGCCACTCTTGCCATGCAGGTCTCATGCACTAGAGACTTCTGGAGGCATATTCACTGTGTGCATAGGAAATGGTTAAGATTGGTTGGAGGTGCACATATATGTACAATCCCGATTTTATGTACGATCGGTAAACTAAAAATATCGATTTCACGCTGTAAATTGGGTAATTTCACAGCCACCACTCTCTCGTGTTAGAGGTGAAAAGAGGCTCCTGCTAGCTTTTCCTAGAAGAAAGAAAACGGGTTTTTACAACCTAACTAGCAAATGACAATTTATAAGAAAATAATAAAACAATGCGGTAGTATGATTCTCCGGAGGGCAGATTCTTTGTAGCAATCAGATGACCAGAACAGGCAAATTGTTAGTTTTATTCTAAAACTCCATACACACAGTATACTTTAACCCACAGATAAATATACCTGTCCGGCAGAACAGATTGGTTTGATAGAAAAAGGGTAGAGGTGAAAAGAAACAGATTGTCTTAATGTACAGTTCAAATACCGTTATTGGTAGTCCATGCGGCAATCGCAAGTCTTTGGAGAAAGTCCAAGATGGCCGATTGCCATACTCTTTTTGGGAAATAATCCAAGTGATTTTGCCAGTGTCCAGCTGGCTGTCGATTTGATGCTACTTCGACGTCAGATTTAGATGATGGGCTTTGGACCCCTCTGAGCCCTTTTAAGTTATAGCCATTCACTCCAGCAAGGAGGAGTGAGGGTGAGGATTACACACCTCTTGGAACCTGAGATGAGCCAGCCCCTTCTCATGCAGATAGAAAATATACCTAAATCATGATAGGCATTCTATCTACAAATCCGTACAGACTATGTTAAAGTGGATCCGAGATAAACTTTAGCTCATTGCATAATTGTGTTTCTTTCATATACAGTACAGACCAAAAGTTTGGACACACCTTCTCATTCAAAGAGTTTTCTTTATTTTCACGACTATGAACATTGTAGATTCACACTGAAGGCATCCAAACTATGAATTAGCACATGTGGAAGTATAGTAACCAAAAAGTGTGAAACAACTGAAAATATGTCATATTCTAGGTTCTTCAAAGTAGCCACCTTTTGCTTTGATTACTGCTTTGCACACTCTTGGCATTCTCTTGATGAGCTTCAAAAGGTAGTTACCTGAAATGGTCTTCCAACAGTCTTGAAGGAGTTCCCAGAGATGCTTAGCACTTGTTGGCCCTTTTGTCTTCACTCTGCTCATCCCAAACCATCTCGATTGGGTTCAGGTCTGGTGACTGTGGAGGCCAGGTCATGTGGCAAGGGTCAAATAGCCCTTACACAGCTCGGAGGTGTGTTTGGGGTCATTGTCCTGTTGAAAAATAAATGATGGTCCAACTAAACGCAAACCGGATGGAATAGCATGCTGCTGCAAGATGCTGTAGTGGCCATGCTGGTTCAGTATGCCTTCAATTTTGAATAAATCCCCAACAGCGTCACCAGCAAAGCACCCCCACACCATCACACCTCCTCCTACATGCACAAAGACATGATGGTTGGAACCAAAAAATCTCAAATTTTGACTCATCAGACCAAAGCACAGATTTCCACTGGTCTAATGTCCATTCCTTGTGTTCTTTAGCCCAAACAAGTCTCTTCTACTTGTTGCCTGTCCTTAGCAGTGGTTTCCTAGCAGATATTCTACCATGAAGGCCTGATTCACACAGTCTCCTCTTAACAGTTGTTCTAGAGATGTCTGCTGCTAGAACTCTGTGTGACATTGACCTGGTCTCTAATCTGAGCTGCTGTTAACCTGCGCTTTCTGAGGCTGGTGACTCGGATGAACTTATCCTCCGCAGAAGAGGTGACTCTTGGTCTTCCTTTACGCATGTGAGCCAGTTTCTTTGTAGCGTTTGATGGTTTTTTTAGACTGCACTTGGGGACACTTTCAAAGTTTTCCCAATTTTTTCGGACTGCCTGACCTTAATTTCTTAAAGTAATGATGGCCACTCGTTTTTCTTTACTTAGCTGCTTTTTTTCTTGCCATAATACAAATTCTAACAGTCTATTCAGTAGGACTATCAGCTGTGTATCCACCTGCATTCTCCACAATGCAACTGATGGTCCCAACCCCATTTATAAGGCAAGAAATCACACTTATTAAACCTGACAGGGCACACCTGTGAAGTGAAAACCATTTCAGGTGACTACCTCTTGAAGCTCATCAAGAGAATTCCAAGAGTGTGCAAAGCAGTAATCAAAGCAAAAGGTGGCTTCTTTGAAGAACCTACAATATGACATGTTTTCAGTTGTTTCACACTTTTTGGTTATGTACTATACTTCCACATGTGTTCATTCATAGTTTGGATCTACAATGTATATTCAATCTACAATCATAGTCATGAAAATAAAGAAAACTCTTTGAATGAGAAGGTGTGTCCAAACTTTTGGTCTGTACTGTAGTTTATAGGGCATTCCTCAAGCCAAATACTTTTTTTGTTTTTGTTTTAATACTCTAATTCCCTGTAAACTAAGCAAGCCTCTCCCACAGGTTTTCAGAGTGCCTTGGCATTTTCAGACAGTAGCCAGGGCTTATGGGAGCTCAGTCTGGGCAGGAGGAGGGGGAGGTGTTACTAGCCAGAGATTTCAGAGGCAGAGGGGAGGAGGGGGAATTAGGTTTTCACAGGCTGAGGGCTGGAGATGCAGATCAAAGTTTATGAACATGGCCGCTGCCATTGTATCACAGGAAGAAATAATCATATTCTGTTGAAGCTGTTTGCAGCTAGATTTGCTGTGTAAACTATCTAAACTTTAGATAATATATATAGAAAAGTTACTTGTTCTAGTTAGTTTTTCATCTCGGATCTGCTTTAAATCTAGTAACAATTTCAGGTTGGTCAGAATCTATCAAGAACAATGATATCAAACTTGAGGGGTCTGGAGTGAATTGTGACCCCAAAATGCATATCTCTGCTTTGGCAGGGCTTACCGTGAATACAGAAACATCCAATCGTGTGGTTTGTAAAGGCCGATGCCCATTTGGAAAGTCATATTTATGACAAAAGATTGATTCATAATTGTGAGATCACAGAAAGGTTTTCTAACTCAGTGAGAAGGCCAGCTGGGAGATGGCCTCCTTTGATCTCTCAGCTGAGGGCTAGGAGACCCCCCTCCCCCCCCCCCCCACCCCCCCCCTGCTGAGATTGATGCCAGCCAGTCTCAAATCCTTGCTCTAAATTGGATCTGCCAAGCTCATATCTGACTTGATCTGATGGATGGGACCATAGACCTAGGAACTCTTGGGAACAATTTTTCACACTTAGGTGAAAGGTTCTGCAATTAAAAGATATCAAAGAGCCAGGGAGAAGAGAAAAAAAAAGATGATTTAAAAAAAAGTCATTTTGGTATTTGCAATAAACTTTGCGTTTGTGACTTAAATGGCGCACACACGGTTTTCTCGGGAACCATGTGAGCATCACAGCCAGACAGAAGGGAGTTGCAGTAATCAAGACAGGAGATGAGGACATAGATGAGCAGCTTCATAGTGTCTGGGGTCAGGAAGGGGCGGATCTTGGAGATATTGCGGAGGTGGAAATTGCAGGCCCTGGGGGTGATTTGGATGTGAGGAATGAGGGAAAGTGCCGAGTCCAGGGTGACCCTGGGAGGTAGGGCGAATGGTTGTGTTGTCGATTGTTAGGTGGATATCAGAGAGGGTTGCAGTAGTGTGAGGTGGAAAGATCTGTAGCTCAGTTTGTGGAGGTTAAGCTTCAGGAACCTAGCTGACATCCAGGAGGAAAATAGTTGAAAGGCATGAGGCCTTGTCCATGGTGGTGGACGAAAGATCAGGGCTTTGGAGGTAAATCTGAGTGTTGCCGGCATAAAGGTGGTATGTGAAGCCCAGGGAGGAGACTTTGCTGTATATTGAGTATAGTGTATATTGAGAACAGAAGTGGGCCACAGAACAGAGCCCTGGGTGATGCTGATTGAGAGGGGAATGGGGGTTAAGACGGAGCCATTGAAGGAGTCATTGGCAAGATAAGAAGTGATCCAAGACAAGTCCATGGATGTCCAAGGACTGTAGAGTTTGGAGGAGGGGATGGTCTACAGTAAAAAATGCCAAGGTCAAAGAGGAGCAGGATGGAGTAACTACCTTTAGCTCTGGCAAGGGTAAGGTCGTTGACCACCTTGGCAAGGGCTTTTTCTGTTGAGTGTGCAGGCCGGAATCCAGATTGTAGGAAGTCAAGAAGGGAATTGGTGTCGAGGTATTGGGTAGTGCATCTGTGGACCAGAGGTTCAAGGAGTTTAGAGGCAAAGCGAAAGAGGGAGATTGTTGGAGGGTAGGGATGGGTCGAGTGAGGGTTCTTTTTTTTACATCACATATGCTCCCACGTGTACGCCAGCAACCAGGTGGGACAGAGGATGGCCCCCTGGAGCCAGCACAGAGCTAGCGGCGGATGCCGGACAGGTAATCTATAGCACACTGGGCACAGGGGAGGGGGGGATTTTGTGCACATTGAACATTAGGGGGACAGCATCAGGGGGTTTTTCATCCCATTTTTTTGCTCATCACGATATCGCTCGGCGTTACCACTGCACTCAACTCTCTACGATGGCCAGGCATCTTTCAGCATGTCTGATCGATTCATGCGACCAATTTCAGCCCGAAATTGGTGGCATCATCGATCGGGCATGCATTTAGCAGCACCGATTTTCATCCAATTCGTTTAAAATAATCGGATGGTTAGTCAGCCGCCAAGTCGCCTGATGTATAGCCACCTTAAGGTTTAGGAAGTTTTTTGTTCCTTAGTGTAGTGTGTTTGTCATACAGAGAGGCTGGGAGGTTCTCTCCAACGGAGGCAGGAAATTTGGGCGCATGAAGCAGGTGGACAAAAAGGGCGCCGCTATTCACTCCCATAATAAATATTGTTTAATGGGCGCCCAACAGGAAAAAAGGGCGCCGGAGAAAAATAACGTTTTAAAAGCGGCGCCCGGAGACTTTTAATGTTTTATAACTGCTTTTCATGATTACACATTATTTAATGATTTATAATTTCTTAAACATTATTTTTAAACGAAAAACAGTACAATATTTTTTTAAAACATTAATTTTAAACGAAAAACAGCACAATATTTTTTTAAAACGTTATTAATGCTTATTACAGGGGGGGTCTTAGGTTTAGGCCCCACCAGGGGGTCTTAGGTTTAGGCACCACCAGGGGGGTCTTAGGTTTAGGCACCACCAGGGGGGGTCTTAGGGTTAGGCACCACCAGGGGGGTGGTTAGGTTTAGGCACCACCAGGGGGGTCTAGGGGTTAGGGGTAGGTACACAGGGAGGGTTCTGTGTGAGAGTAGGGTTAGGTATAGCTTTAGTAACATTCTTATTAATCTATCTATATATATAAAATCGGATGTGTGTATGTATGTAATTATGTATGTATGTATGTATGTGTGTGTGTGTGTATGTACTGTATGTGCCGCGATCACGCAAAAACGGCTTGACCGATTTGAACGAAACTTGGTATGCAGATCCCTTACTACCTGGGATGATATGTTCTGGGGGTCTCGCGGCCCCCCTGCACATGTGGGCGGAGCTACAAAGAGCCAATCAGATTTCACCCATTCAAGTCAATGGAAAAAATTTAAAAGGCTGCCATTCTCACAGTAAACAAGCCAGAGTCCCCACACTTGGCACAGTTGGTCGCTTGGTGACCGAGGTTACGAATCCAGGAAAAGTGGGCGGAGCATAAAACAGCCAATCAAATTTCAGCCATTCATTTTAAATGGGAAAATGTAAACTGCGACCATTCTTAGACTGTTAATCGCAGGGTTCTCAAACTTGCCACAGTTGGTCACTGGGTGAATGCGATTAAGATTCAAGAAAGTGGGTGGAGCCTACAACAGCCAATCAAAATTCACCTATTGATTTTCAAGGGGAATATTTAAACTGCTGCCATTCTTACAACTGTTAATGGCAGAGGCTTCAAACTTGCTACAGTCGGTCTTTGGGTGACTGGGGTCAAAATTCACAAAAGGGGCCACAAACAGCCAATCAGATTTCCTTGGTGGATAAACTGCTTCCATTCACACATTTTTGATGCCAGGAACCTGAAAGCTCACAAACTTGGTCATTGAGTGACTGTGTGTCCTGGTTACAAAAAGTGGGCGGAGCCAAAAACAAATTTTACTAGGAAAATATAAACTGTAGCCATTCTTACACCGTTAATGGCAGTGTTCTCAAACTTTGCACAGTTGGTCACTGGGTGAATGAGATTAAGAATTTGGAAGGTAGGTGGAGCCTACAACAGCCAATCAGAATTCACCTTTCGGTTTTCAAAGGGAATATTTAAGCTGCTACCATTCTTATACTGTTAATAGCAGATGCCTCAAACCTGGTACAGTTGGTCACTGGGTGATTAGGGTTCAAATTCAGAAAGGGGGCGGAGCCACAAACAGCCAATCAGATTTGTTTATTTTTCAATGGGAATATACAAAGTATTGATACCAAGGACCCCAAAGCTGATACACTTGATAATTGAGTGACTGTATGTCAAGGTTAGAAAAAGTGTGCGACGCCAACAACTTAATTTTTTACATGGCAGGGTTCCCAAACTTGACACAATTGGCCACTGGGTGACTGGGATTAATATTCAGAAATGTGGGTGGAGTATAAAAACAGCCAATCAAAATTTACCTATTGATTTTCAAGGGGGAACATTTACATTGCTACCATTCTTACACTGTTAATGGCAGAGTTCTCAAACCTGATACAGTCAGTTATTGGGTGACTGGGGTCCGAATTCACTAAAGTGGGTGGAGCCACAAACAGCCAATCTGATTTTTTAGATTTATTTTAGCCATTCTGTTATTGGCAGGGTTCTCAAACTTGACACAGTTGGCCACTGGGTGACTGGGACTAATATTCAGGAAAGTGGGTGGAGCCTACAGCAGCCAATCAAAATTAACCTTTTGATTTTCAAGGGGAATATTTACATTGCTCCTATTCATACATTCTTAATGGCAGAGGCCTCAAACCTGGTACAGTCAGTCACTGGGAGACTGGGGTTTAAATTCTGAAAAGGGAGTGGGCCAAAACAGCCAATCAGATTTGTTTAATTTCAATGATAAAATGCAACTTATTGATGCCAAAGACCCCACAGCTCATAAACTTGGTCATTGAGTGACTGTATGTCAAGGTTAGAAATAGTGGGCAGAGCCAAAAACAACTAACTTTTTACATGGGAAAATATAAATTGCAGCTATTCTTACACTGTTAAAGGGAACCAGAGAGAATGAGAGATACATACCTGGGGCTTCTTCCAGCCCCATAAGCCTGAATCGCTCCCACGCCACCGTCCTCCGCTGCCTGGATCCGCCGCCACCGGGTCCCGTCATTGCCGCGAGTCGGCCAGTCGGCCGGCGGACGCGGCCAATTCTCCGCATCACCGGGTGCTCTCCCCATACAGATACGCATGTGGCTGCCTACTGCGCAGCCGCATGCGTACATGTATGGAGGGAGCCCCTGTGATGCGGACAATTGGCCGCGTCCGCCGGAAGTGACGGGCCCGGTACCGGCGGATCCAGGAAGCTGAGGACGACGGGGTGGGGGCGATTCAGGCTTATGGGGCTGGAAGAAGCCCCATGTATGTATAAAATCCTTTACTTTTTTCACCCCCCCATTCCTCTCTGGTTCCCTTTAATGGCAGGGTTCTCAAACTTGACACAGTTGGTCACTGGGGGACTAGGATTAATATTCGGAAAAGTAGGTGGAGCCTACA
Organism: Hyperolius riggenbachi; assembly: GCF_040937935.1. Taxonomy (NCBI): domain Eukaryota; kingdom Metazoa; phylum Chordata; class Amphibia; order Anura; family Hyperoliidae; genus Hyperolius; species Hyperolius riggenbachi. Next base: position 431,041,624 of record NC_090650.1, read on the forward strand.
AGAGCCAATCAAAATTCACCTATTGATTCTCAAGGGGAATATTGAAACTGCTGTCATTCTTACACTGTTAATGGCAGAGGCCTCAAACCTGCTACAGTCGGTCATCAAGTGACTGGGGTTCAAATTCACTAAAGGGGTGGAGCCACAAACAGCCAATCAGATTTGCTTTTTTTGGATAAACTGCTTCCATTCACACAATTTTGATGCCAGGAACCCAAAAGCTCACAAAATTGGTCATTGAGTAGTGACTGTGTGTCAAGGTTACAAAAAGTGGGTGGAGTCAAAAACAGATTTTTCTGGGAAATTGTAAACTGCAGCCCTTCTTCGCTGTTAATGGCAGGGATCTCAAACTTTGCACAGCTGGTTACTTGTGACTGGGATTAATATTCAGAAAAGTGGGTGGAGCCTAAAAAAGCCAATCAAAATCACCTGTTGATTTTAAAGGGAAGGTTCAGGGAGGGTGGGTAAAAAATAAAAATCAATTTCCACTTACCTGGGGCTTCCTCCAGCCCGTGGCAGGCAGGAGGTGCCCTCGCCGCCGCTCCGCAGGCTCCCGGTGGTCTCCGGTGGCCGACCCGACCTGGCCAGGTCGGCTGCCAGGTCGGGCTCTTCTGCGCTCCAAGGCCCGGCACTTCTGTGTCCCACGCCGGTGCGCTGACGTCATCGGACGTCTGCGCAGTACAGCCCGGCGGACGTCCGATGATGTCAGCGCGCCGGGGTGGGACGCAGAAGTGCCGGGCCTTGGAGCGCAGAAGAGCCCGACCTGGCAGCCGGCCTGGCCAGGTCAGGTCGGCCACCGGAGACCACCAGGAGCCTGCGGAGCGGCGGCGAGGGCACCTCCTGCCTGCCACGGGCTGGAGGAAGCCCCAGGTAAGTGGAAATTGATTTTTATTTTTTACCCACCCTCCCTGAACCTTCCCTTTAAAGGGGAATATTAAAAATGCTACCATTCATTGCACTGTTAATGGCACAAGCCTCAAACCTGGTACAGTTAGTCATTGGGGTTCAAATTTAGAAAAGAGGACAGAGCCACAAACAGTTTCATTTCTTGGGAAAATACAAATTATTGATGCCAAGGACCCCAAAGCTCACAAACTTAGTCATTGAGTAACTGTATGTCCAGGTTACAAAAAGAAGGCAGAGCAAAAACCAAATTTCACTGGGAAAATGTAGACTGCGGGCCTTCTTACGCTGTTAATGGCAGGGTTCCCAAACTTTGCCCAGATGGTCACTGGGTGACTGAGATTAATATTCAGGGAAGTGGGTGGAGCCTATAATAGCCAATCAAAATTCACCTGTTGATTTTCAAGGGGAATATTTAAATTGCTGCCATTTTTATACTGGTAATAATAGCAGATGCCTCAAACCTGCTACAGTTGGTCTTTGGGTGACTGGGGTTCAAATGCTGGAGAGGGCAAGAGCCACAAACAGCCAATCTGATTTGTTTAATTTCTATGGGAATATACAAATGATTGATGCTAAAGACACCAAAGCTCACAAACTTGGTCATTGAGTGTTTGTGCGTTAGGGTTAGAAGAAGTGGGCGGAACCAACACAAGTCAAATACATACCCGGGCAATGTCTGGCAATCAGTGGGTGGAGACAAATACAAATTTCACTGGGAAAATGTAAACTGCAGCCATTCTTACACTGTTAATGGGAGGGTTCTTAAACTTTGCACAGTTGGTCACTCAGTGAATGGAATTAATATTCAGAAAAGTGGGTGGAGCCTACAAAAGTGTATTAAGCTTCACCTATTGCTTTTCAAGGGAATATTTAATTGATACCATTTTTGCACTGTTATTGGCACAGGCCTCAAACCTGGTACAATAGAAGTGAGTAATGCCCCAAACAAGACAGGCCAGAAGGACTGCGCTCCACAACACTTGACAAAATTAGAAGTATATAGAACCCAAAATGTCACCAGTATAGGGGATCCGCAAACTTTAACAGAGTACACACTCTCCAATCACGATTTTAGTCCACAGGGAAAGTTGCGATCACAATCCTGACCTCTCAGCGTGGCATAGGATTTCCCTGAAAAGAATGAGAATATAGTGCAATATTGCTTCCAATGAACCACCCAGTGATTCACTTCATGCAATTGTGTGAAACTGCCTCCACCAGTATATCAAGGAAACACGGGGGGGTATATATTCACCCCCTTAGTGAGTTGCACTCACCAGATACTTTCTTGTTTTTCAAGCATATAAGCCCTCCAGCCTGGGCAATCACATTTCAGGACCTTTAAAACATATAGATCGAAGCTTCCATAGCATAAAACCGTTTTTCATTTATTGCTAAAAATGCCCCTAATGAGTCAAATGACGAAACGCGTAGGGCGGAGCTAAGGAGTCACGTGGGACGGAAGGAGGAAGCTAAGCGGGGACTGTGGTGTGCAGCGTGGATCCGACCGCGGCGGTGCTGACACGCTCATAGAAACGCTTATGCACTGGAATCCGGTACGCATGTTTTATGCATTTTTAGCAATAAATGAAAAACGGTTTTATGCTATGGAAGCTTCGATCTATATGTTTTAAAGGTCCTGAAATGTGATTGCCCAGGCTGGAGGGCTTATATGCTTGAAAAACAAGAAAGTATCTGGTGAGTGCAACTCACTAAGGGGGTGAATATATACCCCCCCGTGTTTCCTTGATATACTGGTGGAGGCAGTTTCACACAATTGCATGAAGTGAATCACTGGGTGGTTCATTGGAAGCAATATTGCACTATATTCTCATTCTTTTCAGGGAAATCCTATGCCACGCTGAGAGGTCAGGATTGTGATCGCAACTTTCCCTGTGGACTCAAACCTGGTACAGTTGGTCATTGGGTGACTGGGGTTCAAATTCAGAAAAGGGGGTGGAGCCACAAACAACCCATCAGATTTTTTCATTTCAATGCAAATTATTGATGCCAAAGACTACAAAGCTCACAAACTTGGTCATTGAGTAATTGTGCGTTAGGGTTAGAAAGAGTGGGTGGAGCCGACACCAGCCAAATACATACCCGGGCAACGCCGGGCAATCAGCTAGTGTTTTATAAAACGTTATTATAAATTTCACTTTTTAAACAGGGAAGATTAACGTTTTTACAATTGCCGATTTCATACACATTATTTAATGATTTATAACTTTATAAAATATTATTTTTAAACGAAATATAGCACAATTTTTTTTTAAACGTTATTCATGCTTATCGTTTAAAACCCTGCGCCCTTTTTTCCCGGCGCCCTTTTTTAACGTATGCCTCTCCACCCTGTACAGTAAATGTGAGACTGCCTCTAGTTTCTGCACTTCTCAGACTTTCACTTTCGTTTCTCTCCTTTTCTGTCAGGAATGGCGTCTGCTGATCTGAGGAAGGAGCTGGACTGTTCCATCTGTCTGAGCATTTATACAGATCCTGTGAACCTGAGATGTGGACACAACTTCTGTCGGCTCTGTATTGATCAGGTGTTGGAGACACAGGAGGGGGCTGGGGTTTATTCCTGTCCTGAATGCAGAAAAAGATTTCAGGAACGGCCGGCACTGCAGAGGAACATAACATTGCAAAAAATTGTGGAGAGATTCAGCTCTGCTCAGTCAGATCAGGAAGAGACTGGAGTCTTCTGTACTTACTGTATTCACTCTCCTGTACCGGCTGTTATGTCCTGTGTGCATTGTGAAGCTTCTCTGTGTGACAATCACCTGAGAGTCCACAGCAAGTCACCAGAACACGTCTTGTGTGACCCCACCACTTCCCCGGAGAACAGGAAATGCTCCGTCCATAAGAAGATATTGGAGTATTACTGCCTTGCAAATGCTACCTGTATCTGTGTGTCCTGCAAGGTGGAGGGAGACCACCAGGGACACAAGGTGGAGACGCTGGTTGAGGCCTCCGAGAAGAAGAAACAGAAACTGAGAAATGATCTGCAGGAACTGATCACTAAGACAGAGGAGACTGAGAAAGAAGTCCAGAGGCTGCAGGAGAACAAAAGAAAAGTCCATGAAAAGTCATTTGGTATAGCAGCTACAGTCATTGGCCTGTTTAGAGACATCAGGAGACAGCTGGACGACCTGGAGAAGAGAGTCCTGAGAGAGGTTTGGAGGCAGAAGGAGGAGCTTTCTCTGCCATTGGCTGATTTCATTCAGCAGCTGGAAGTAAAGAAGGCTGAGCTGTCCAGGAAGATGTGTCACATTGAGGAGCTGTGTAACATGACTGACCCACTGACTGTCTTACAGGAATCACACACAGGTGACTTGTGTGACACTGAGGAGGGGGATAAGGAGGACAGAGAGAGACCTGATGGGAGGGATCTGGATGTGGCTCTCATCTCACACACATTATACACAGGGTTATCTGATATAATAGCCGGGGTAACTGGAGGCTGCATCATACAGGAGGCTACAGACATTTTACTGGATATAAACACAGCTAGTAATTATCTACATATATCAGATGACATAAAAATTGTATCCTGGTCAGATATCAGCCAGAATCGCCCAGAAACACCAGAGAGATTTCAGAATCGCTGTCAGGTGATGAGCAGACAGTGTTTCTCCTCAGGGCGACATTACTGGGAAGTGGAGGTCAGTAAATCAGAGAGGTGGGATGTAGGAATGTGTTACCCCAGTATAGACAGGAGAGGATGGCAGTCAGGGATTGGATATAATAACAAGTCCTGGGTTTTGCTCAGGCATAATAATCAGTGGGGAGCGGTACATGTCAAGAAAGGTATCCTGTTACCTGGGAATGCCTCCAGTAATAGAGTCAGGATATATCTGGATTATGAGGCCGGGCGGCTGTCCTTTTATGGTTTCTCTAACTCGATCAGACACCTCCGCACCTTCACTGCAAACTTCACTGAGCCCCTCCATGCGGCATTACATGTAGAAGAAGGTTCTATAAAGATATGTGGGAGAAGCAACCAGGAGATGGGAGATAATATAATGTAGGGCTGATAAAATATACTGCTGTGTCATAAACAGGTTATATTGCTGCATAGCAAGTAGATTACTAGTGGGACTCTGGATTTTTTTTTTCATTCTAAGGGGAAGGAGATCTTTTACCCAGTTTATATTGCTGTCTGTGAGACCATAGAGAGGATTTCTCACCACTTCCTGTCTCAAAGGAAGTAAGAGCGCATTCCTATGAAGAGGGTGGAAATCCCATTTCAGACAAATTTCACTGGAACAAATGTCCGCATTGGAGATTTATCACTTGTTCCCATGACAACCATACATTTCTTGAATTCCCCTGACTCTCTGCCCTGGTGCTGTTGTCACATGACAGGAAGTGAGGGAATAATCTGCACAATGGGGACACAGACTACAATAACAGCCTGACAGAGCATCTAACCCATCCACATGCTGTGCAAATACAAGAAAAACTGTTGCCTAGAGTTCCACTTTAAAGGGAGTCTGAAGTGTAAATAAAAAAAATAAAATAGATACTCACCTAAGGAGAGGGAAGGCTCTGGGTCCTATAGACCCCTTGCCGTTCCTTCTACAGTCCCCGGGTTCCACCGCTGTGTCCCCTGTTAACAGTCTCTGACCGATGGGCCATCCTCTGGAGCCCGAATCTGCGAGAATGCGTGCTCGTGCATGTGCAGCATGGACAGGCCCATCTTCGGGATCAGGCTCCAGAAGATGGCCGAAGCCTCCAGTCGCTAAAGACCCCCTAACGGGGGAGACAACGGTGGAATGCGGGGACCTTAGGAGGAACGGGAAGGCTCTATAGGACCCAGAGTATTTCCTCTCCTTAGGTATCTGTTTTTTTTATATATATAGATATATTTTATTTTACACTTCAGATTATTTTTAAAGGTGGCCATACACTGGTCGATTTGCCATCAGATTCGACCAACAGATAGATCCCTCTCTGATCGAATCTGATCAGAGAGGGATCGTATGGCCACCCTTACTGCAAACAGATTGTGAATCGATTTCAGCCTGAAACCGATCACAATCTGTGGAGCTGCCGCTGCTGCCGCCCCCCCCCCCCCCCCCCCCTTGCATACATTACCTGTTCCGCCGGCACGACTCCCCCGGTCTCCACTGTCTTCTTCTCCGACCCGGGCTCCGTACCGTTCCTGCAGCTACTGAACTTCCTGTCCAGGGGAAGTTTAAACAGTAGAGGGCGCTCTACTGTTTAAACTTCCTGCCGGGACAGGAAGTTCTGTGTAGCTGCAGGAACGGTCCGGAGCCTGGAGCGGAGAAGAAGACAGCAGAGACCGGGGGAGTCGTGTCGGCGGAACAGGTAATATATACCCGCTGAATTGCGTTGGTCGTCGGGCATTCGAACGCCGCTATCGTGCGTCACTCCCGACCCGCCGGCGATCGAGAAAAATCTTCCGCACGGAGGGATCGACGGGAATCGACGGGAACGATCGATTGCGGATGGAAATCGATCGTTCTGTCAGCGGTGTGCGCGGCGACAGCCAATTCAATCACTGTGATCAAATCGGCTGTATATCGGCGGGAAAATCGTTAGGTGTATGGGCTCCTTAAAGGGATCTCATTTGTGGTATTGTCTCGCACACACTAAAGGATCAAACCCTTTGTCTTTAGGGGGAATGTAACAGTTTGATAAGAGGGATGACGCCTTCTATGCAGTATTCAAATCCAATCCAAGAGCATGTTATCTGCTAATTCCCTGCTTGATCAGTTCCAGTCTGGCTTCTGGGCTTCCGGGGAAACCACTCCATAGATACAGCCCTTACTAAAGTGGCCAATGATCTTCTTACAGCTAAATCCAAAGGCCATTATTCCCTACTCATCCCTCTTGATCTGTCATCAGAGTTTGATACTGGCAACCACACTTTACTCTTACAGATCCTTTCAACTATAGGCATACAGGGCTTCGTTCTCTCATGTTTATCTTCCTATCTCTCTGGAAGGTCTTCAGCTGGCTCTTACTCAGATTAGACCTCCTCTCCACATCCTTTGTCTGTGATGGTACCTCAAGGCTCTGTCCTCGGTCCCCTCCTATTTTCCATCTACATGCATGGCCTTGGTAACTTAATCAACTCATTTGGCCATCTATATGCAGATGACAGACAACTGTACCTCTCGACCCCAGATTTTAACTCCCTCCTCACACGTGTTCCTGACTGTCTTTCTGCTATATCCGCCTTCATGTCCTCTCACTTCTTAAAATTTAATATGAATAAAACAGAACTAATCGTCTTTCCCCATTTCTGTCCACCTCTTTGCCTGATATTACAATAAATGTTAATAACATCCCTATACTTCAGTTCCCAAAGCACTGTATAAAACCCTGACATAATATTGAATAAAAACATGTTTTCCTACTTTTTATATGCCATACAGTTATCATATTTGCTTTTGTGTATAAGTATTAGTATTCATTTAGAAATTATACGTTCCCAAAGTACACTTTTTTTGCTCTGAAAGCGGACTTTTCATTTTATTTTTAACTGCTTTATTCATGTTCTAACAAGCAGAAATGCTTTCTAAATTGTCTGACTTTGTTCAGGAGACCCGGCAGCAGGGGCATAACAATAGACCTTGCAAGGGATGCCTCCGCAGGGGGGCCCAGAAGCCACAGGGGGCCCGTGGGGGGGAAAGTTTGAGAGACTGACAGCTAAGGGCATGGAGCGAAAAAACATATTCTGCTCTCACACCATTGTTATATTGACTGCATGTGTCCACAACACAGATAAGGAATCATACACACTTTGGAATTTGTACTCTGTCCCTGCTCCCTAGGTTTCGTAAAAAAACATCTGTCTCTCACTGCTGCAAAGTTCTGATGACTTTATGTACAACTTTACAAACAAAGGAGTCACATTTAAAAAAAAAAGTTGTAGACTTTCCCTTTTCAGCAAAGGATTCCTAGATTCTTATCACACACAGGGTAATGACCTTATGGCTCTGATTACTTTTACAACACAGTGGAGTGGAGATTGATGTCTTACTGTTGCTGCCTCATTAAGAGCTTGTGTCTCACATGGAGTCTAAGATCCCATAATAACAGTATTAATCAGTGACATTCTGAATGTTTTGCCAAAGTTACAGTGAATACTATGGCCTCGATTCATAAAAGTGCTGTCGGTAAAATAAATCCGTGCGGGGAAACACCGCTATCGGTATTTCAGCCTTCTGGGTGGTCATTCATAAAAATGTTTCTAGTTGCGATAGTAGTGCGGAGATATCCCGCTGTAGGCTAGCGTTAGGCTGTCGGTAGGCATGCGGAAACAGGAGAAGCTGGTCGAGTCCCTCCATGCGGTGTTCTCTCTGCTGCTGCTTGGGAGGTCTGTCCCATTCACTTACATGTACTCCGCACACTTCTCGCTACATCCGAGGTAGCGGTAATCCCCGTCCGCATACCGCTTGCGCTAATTTTTATAAATTGACATTTTGTTACATTTCTGCATAGAATCACCGCACAATGCGGTGATTTATCGCTCTGCTTGGGAAAGTCCGCTTCGCATGCGGAAACAGCCTTTATGAATACACACTTTGCTATGTGGTCGGTAAAGTGAGCTGTTTTTAGCATTTCCGCATGCGGTAATGCTTTATGAATCGAGGCCTATATCTTATGTTCAGCATGTCATTGTTGTTCCTCCATATAGCATGTGCTCTCATGTAGTAAAATAATACGGCTGTGTGTGTGTGTATGTATGTACTGGGAGCAGAGCTGCGACAAGGTACTTGTCGGCTGCAAGGGGTTGGAGGAAGCCCCGGGTAAGTAGATCTGGGGGTAGCATAGACTGCCTGACATTTCCTTTAAGTCTAAGGACCCGTTTCCACTTGTGCGAATCTGCATGCGTTTTCTGCATGCAGATTTGCATAACCAATTCAAGTGGATGGGCCTGTTTCCACTTGTCAGAAAACCTGTGCGGTTTTGTGTGCAGGAAAAATCTGCACGGCAGAGCCATCAAAATTCGCGGTGCGCGATCCGCATACAATGTATTCAATAAGAAATTTGCATGCGTTTTCGTATGCAAATTTTACTACAAATTCGCGGGCGTTTTCGCATAAAATCAATGTAAAACCACACAGCCACTGACATGGTTAAATTCGCATACTTACTAACATATGCGAAAATGCCCGCAAATTTGCGGTAAAATTTGCATCCTCGTGCAAATTCGTTTTGTGTTTTCGGGCCCGTTTCCACTGTTGCGACGCGATTTCGCCGGCATCCCGACGCTTGTAAAAACGCATGCGGATGCGTTTCCGCATGCGTTTTTACCCGCGATTTCGCATGGCAGGGTGCCATGCGAAATTAACCATGACTCTGCCAGGGCAAAATAACATTGAAAAAGGTGCGAAATCGCACGCGAATCGCGGGGGAAAACGCATGTAAAAAACGCATGCGTTTTTCCTATTAAATACATTAGCGGCGATTCGCATGGATTCCCGACGCAGGCGAATTCTGTGGGTCCCATCGTGCAGATTTGGCCCGCCGCCAAATCGCTCCCGCACGCCGCACATATGGAAACAGCCCCGGCCACTTCAATGTATCAAGCGAATCCGCATGTCGGCGCCGCATGCGGATTCGCTATGGTGGAAACGAGCCCTTCCACGACTAATTCATACCGCACAAGTGGAAACGGGCCCTAAGTGTTTTTATCTGCATGGGGAAAACACGTTGGTCCTCAGTTTTCCTGTGCAGAAATCGAGGGGGGTGGGGGGCCCCATCCAAAGTTTTGCAGGGGGGCCCAGTGATGTCTAGTTACGCCCCTGTTACCTCTGTCTCTCCATCTCCTTCTGGTGGATAGGTTCGATGTGGGGCAGTTCTCATGATATGCGCCTATCACCGCACTGGCCGAACTATGTCATTGGGACGTCCACGCAATGCCTCCGGTCCCACACGCCCACTATGTTTCTCTGTTTCCATGGGAACGAATGTGGTTGACGTATGAATGGACTGGCTGCTTGTTGGTTAAAAGGTGAGGGGAAACAGTATTGTGGCAACCACGCCCCCTTGAGGAAGCCGGAAGCCGGCGAAACATCGGGGGAGCCGCACACTTCCTGCATGGGACGCCACGCCACCCCGACCTCCATTCAGGGCATTGCGGGTCCGCATTGAGGCATTGACATCCAGCCGTGCGGTCCCGGGGCCGAGGTAGAGTTTGCTTTGGACTTGCTGTGCCCTCCCTCTGCATGCCCTCACATACCCGCCCGGAACACCTGCTGGAGCATCACACATGCACAATCTACCTCTACTCCAGTGATGGATGTCTGGGAGATGAGATTGCCATCCTCTGATGCGGTCTGGTGAGCCAATCTGTTGCATGTTGACAAGTTCTTTGCTGGGCATTCATACATATTGCATATGAACTGTGATCGTGGAGATCCGATTTGTATGTTCTCTTATGCTGCCTGGCTTTTGCATGGACTTACAGGTCATTTCGCATACAGCTTGTTGCGCTCTAGCTTACTAACAATCCGCTTTAAACCTGCTGCATAGACTCCCTTTCATTTACCCTGGTGGATTATACATCTATAGCGAGCCATACTTTGGTCTGTACTTCTTTCACTTCCCTGGAATTGCTGTTAACCAGTAGACCTTGGAACATAGACCATTTACATTGGGTCCGACTTTTTCAGATGCCGGCTAGCGAGTGATGGTGTGCATGAGGAGTTGGATGGTTTGTGTTGTGACGGGGTGGCCATCCCATGTTCCTTTTATTGATTTTATGCTATCTCTTGATATTCAATAAAATTCATATATTCTTTTGCTATATATATGTAAGAATCCTGTTCTTCTAGTTAATGCTATAGGGGGTGTAGGTCCTGCTACTTAAAATTTACCACTGCCATCGTATTGTTTGTTGTAGTTACGCCCCTGCCCGGCAGTGTCAGAGAAGAGTTTATTTACATTCCTCACTTGATACAATTAAACACAAGATATCATTATCAACACTTCGGATGCAGCCAGCTTTGCTGGCAGGGAAGCTTCTAAGTCCTGTGTGTAACCCTTTGAATGGTGTTCTAGTAAAAAAAAATGCTGGTTGTATATAGTACACTGTAAATAATCTATTAGAGCAAAGAGGAAATGCTGGGTTTCATTCTGCTTTGAGGGTAATATTTGATTCTTCTCCCTCATTTATTCCTCACATTAACTCCCTAACCAGATCCTGTTATCTCCAACTCAAAAACATAGCATACATTCAACCTTTTCTCACTCCGGACAAAACTAAAATGTTAGTACATGCTCTTATCATATCTCGCTTGGACTATTGTAATATATTGATTGGTGGACTTCCAACGAACCAACTGGCACCGCTCCAATCTGCACTGAACTCTGCTGCTCATCTCATTTATCTTCTCTTCTCGCTCTTCCTCTGCTGCTCCTCTCTGTCAATCTCTTCATTGGCTGCCAATTAACCAGAGGATCCAGTTCAAACTCAACCCTAAGCTACAAAGCTCTCCACAATCTCTCTCCCTGGTAATTTCCTTACTGGTTTCCAGATACCAACCCAACCGCAATCTCAGATCTGCACACAAGCTACTTTTATCCTCTTCTAGAATTACCTCCTCACATTCACGTATACAAGACTTCTCACGTACCTCACCCCTCCTCTGGAATGCCCTTCCACAGCACATCCATCACTATCCCACCTTTGAAATCTTTAAATGCTCCCTCAAAACTCACCTTTTCTGACAAGCATATGCTCTAACTTAGGCCATTCATCCTTCGACTTCCCATCTTGACTTACTCCTTACTAAATAATATAAACATGCAGTGCCTGTATTTATACTCCGTACTTCCCCACCTCTTGTTTCCCCCTATTCCTTTAGATTGTAATCTCGAAAGGGCAGGGTTCTCTCCCCCTTTTGTGTCTTGGATTTAGTTGTTCATTTCATAGCTTACATTTTATTCATCAAGTTACATCTGTCATTGTAATCACCAGTCCTGTATTGTGTACCAGTGTCCATATTTGATGTATATCATTGTCTGTATCATTATGTATCCCTTGTTTGTTTTCCTACTTTGTACATCGCCACAGAATATGTTGGCGTTTTATAAATAAATAATAATGTTATTGCACACAATTGCATTCTGTTTTATTCCACTGTATTTGGCATGTGAGACACTGTACACCTTTTAGATTGCGTGAGACACAGTCCTGATTTCCATGATTGGTTTTGCTTCCAGTATCACATAGTCTCAAGCTAAGTCTGGGCTATCTGTCTACTCTCATGTGCATGAATTGGGATTGGTGTTATCAGCTATATGTCCGCAGTGTTTTTCTTAGTTTCACTCCTGAGCGTTTTTAGTTGCCTTTAAAGGATACCCGAAGTGACATGTGACATGATGAGATAGACATGTGTATGTACAGTGCCTAGCACACAAATAACTATGCTGTGTTCCTTTTTTTCTTTCTCTGCCTGAAAGAGTTAAATATCAGGTATGTAATTGACTGACTCAGTCCTGACTCAGACAGGAAGTGACTACAGTGTGACCCTCACTGATAAGAAATTCCCCTTTTTATCTATTTTTTTGCTCTCAGTAGCCATTTTCTCCTAGGAAAGTGTTTTATAGTTGGAATTTCTTATCAGTGAGGGTCACACTGTAGTTACTTCCTGTCTGAGTCAGCCACTTACATACCTGATATTTAACTCTTTCAGACAGAGAAAGTAAAAAAGGAACACAGCATAGTTATTTGTGTGCTTGGCACTGTACATACCCATGTCTATCTCATCATGTCACATGTCACTTCAGGTATCCTTACACATACACATACACTTTTCTATTCGGTTAATGTAGTCCATACGGTTGTTTTTTTTGTTTTTTTTGTTTTGTTTTGTTTTGTTTATGTTCCTTTTAGTTATCGTTTTATTTCTGTACATTTTTGCCTCCCAACAAACATTGCCTTGCTAAAAGGGCCCCTAAGTGGCTCCGAAATGTTGGCCATATGCTTTTACATGGAACCAATAAAGATCAACTTTGGATGTGCCAGCTCTTTTTTTTATTGATCACTTTAAAGGGAACCTGAAATGAGAGGGATATGGAAGCTGCCATATTTTCTTCCTTCTGCAAGAAATACCAGTTGCCTGGCTGTCTTGCTGATCCTCTGCCTCTAATACTCTAAGGGCTCGTTTCCACTATAGCGAATCCGCATGCAGGCACCGCATGCGGATTCGCATAGGCAATACAAGTGGATGGGATTGTTTCCACTTGTGCGTCGTGCGGGTGCGTTTTGGCGTGCGGGGGAAATCTGCACAGCAGAGCCATCAGATTTCGCGTGCGGCAGGAATGCGGGCGAATCGCCTGCAATGCTTTTAATAGGGAAATCGCATGCGGCTTTGCCATGCGGATTTCCCCGCGATTTCGCATGCGATTTCGCATGTAAAGCTATGGAGCTTTACACAGGCAGTGACATGGTTAAATTCGCCTGGCTCCTTGCCATGCAAAATCGCATGCGAAATCGCGGGGACATCCGCATGCGGAAACGCATCCGCATGCGATTTCTTCCGCGGTGGAATGCAGGCGATTCCGCACCGCAACAGTGGAAACGAGCCCTTAGCCATAGACCCTGAACAAGCATGCAGCAGATCAGATGTTTCTGACATTATTGTCAGATCTGACAAGATTGGAAGCAATAAATAAAAAATGTTTCTTGCGCCAGTGAACCAATCTTCACACAAATGCATTCGCTAGAATTCAATAAGAATACAATTGCATAAAATGAATTTAATTCCATCCACAGCCACCTATCTGGCCAGATATCCACACACAATCACACACCTCATACACACTGGTCTGTTATATGTGCGCTGCACGTAGTATATTGCACCCTATATTCTCAGGGCCAGATTTATCAAAGCATTACCGACAGTTTTTTCTTCTAAAACTGTTCTAACCAGCAGAAGAACTGATAGTAAGAAACTTTCCAAAGCCTATGTAATAGCGGCAGTTTTGCGTGGATTTCTAGAGCTACACTACATGTAAGAAAAGTGCAAATCCATTCCTTAATTGCTGCAGATTAAGAAGTGCTCAATAGCAGTTCTACAGATAGTGCAGGCTAAACATGATTTGTGAAGGGCTCCTCCCCCCTTTACTCAAAGCCTACTGAGAGCAGATGTATTGGTTACCTCAGCAACAGCAATTCCCCTCACACACTGCACTGTCTGAGAGACCCCCTCAGGTCCCATCCTTTCTTCATGTTTTTGAGATGTTCCCCTATCCTTTCTCTAAGTAATCGTTTGGTTCTACCTACATAGTATTTATCACATGGACACCTGATGCAATAAATCACTCCTCGTGTGTCACATGTGATTAATTCATTAATCTTCATGGGGCCACTCACTGTGGCAACCTCTGTGATTTTGTTGTAGCCTCTAGTGTCTCTGCAGTTGGGGCATCTTCCGCATCTAACAAATCCTTTTCCAAGTTTAATATTTTTGTTATTTTTGTTCCATACGCCAGTGGCTGTGGCTACTTTCAGTCCAACTGTGCTGGCCCTCCTGAATATAAAGGACGGTGTTTCCGGAATAATTGTATTTAGGATCTTGTCTCTCCTAAGAACATTCCAATGTTTTGTTATGATATTCTGTGTCCTTTTATTATTTGTATGGTACCCCATACTAATCCTCATTACGTGATCATCTGTTGGTATCCTGGGTTTTTTCTTTAGCAGTTCTTCCCTATCTCTATCTCCCATGGTCTGGATGGCTATATTTAATTCGTTCTTTCGGTATCCCTTCTCCATAAATTTCTCCCTAAGTATGTTAGCTTCTTGTTTGATGGCGGAATGATGGCAGCAGTGGAGACCACCGAAGATATTTGGACCTTTAGATCAAATAGAGAAAACAGAAATAAAACCTTCTTTACCAGCAACCAACAAATAGATGACAAAGGTGTACACCTAGAAGATATGAAACAAAGAATATGTGGGAGGTAGCCACTTTAGACCAATATCTCCTATGGAATATTAGCCCGGTAGGGCTCACTATATACAAACAACTGGCTGTGGACCTCGCTAATCAAGAAACCCAGACAGAATGGGACCGAATGTTCCATGAATTTTCACTACAAGTTATGACCTTTATAAGAGATATAAGGAAAGGACAGTGCCTATCTTTAGGCAAGGACATTAAAAAAACAAGACTAGATATTATACAATATAGACATTTACATGAATATCAGGAGTTGGAAATCAGTATACAGAAACGACTGGTTGACTTAGAAAAAGAGATCATTGAAAAGAAAAAAACGGAAATTTTTACGTGATTCAATTCCAATTAGTGCACTAAATATAAATGGAGAGAAGGAGGACGAGGAAGAACTTAATTGGAGTACACATGAAACATCATGTATCTCCCCTCAAACCTTCAAAACTATGGATGAAACGGGACCATGCTTAACAGATGACCAACACATATGGGAACCCGCAAGTGACCTAAGTGATTGTGACATCAATGATGACTATACCCGAACCAATACAGCACTATCAGGGATTTGGGAATCAACCATACCAGCGAGTATCATCAGAAAAACTCTAGGGACCACAGATAAAAGGAAACAAACAGATAGAAAAATAGCCAAAGAAATCATTAGGAAAGAGAGTAACTCTAAGAGGACCCAACCATTGGAAACAGACCAACAAGATATCAGACAATCGAGTAAGGCTAAGAGATCTCAAATAAATAGAAACTATATACATATAGCAGATGAAAACATAATAAAAGAAAAGTATTGGGAACAAAAAGGAGCAAAACCAAAAGGAAAACAGAATATGGACAATATGAACACAAAAAGAAGCGAAAGGAATAACTCACGGAGTATTGATAAGGACAATGAGAGGAATAGAAACAAAGAAGCAACCTATAACATTCCAGTCCAAAATAGATTCTCACCCCTTGGAAGAAAAAGGAGAACACCCCAACATTTGAACCCTGAAAAAGACACACAGAAGCAAGAGAATCCAAAAGGGGACCATGTATCCCACAATACAAGATCAAGGGGTTGGGACCGGGGCAGAAAGGGAAACACCGTGACGAATACCCTGGATAAATATTTTTTAGGAAGAAGAGGGGCTGCAGAGGAAAAGGGCGGAGGGGGAGGAGAGGGGTGGGTACACTCCCAGGGAAAACAGAGACGGAACAAGAGAACCTAAGAAAAACTGATAGAGAATTAGGTATCTTTAATTTGAGCAACTATGAATTAAAAGAGGCAGAACGCAGTCTACTTTCTAAAGGCCTAAAATTCGCCCCTACAAAAAAACTCAACAAATTTGAGGCATACATCGACATTAAGAAATATATTAGAAAATTGTGCCTTAAAAAGTTTTTTCTGAAGAAGGAAAATGGAAACAATGAAGAACCAGACGAAACAATATATAAACATACCACCTTGAAGAACAAATCCAGATTCAATCCCATCCAGGAGATGAGTAAGGAGATGCGACTTTTTGAAGATTTAGTCGAAAAAGACCTAAGGAGATTAAGGGCTCCTACGAAGTATGATTACAATAATCTGAATCTGAAAGAAATTAAGGCTCTGAAGGAATTACAGAAGAACAACCAATTAACCATCCGCCCCGCTGACAAAGGGGGTGGAATGGTGATCCAGGACTCACACAACTATGAACAGGAGGCACTACGAATTCTAAGTGACCGGAATGTTTATAGGAAACTGAAGGGAGATCCAGGAGATACATTTGGGAAAGAATTGAAATCTCTATTAGAAGAAGCATATAATGAGGGCATCATTAATAAGAAGGAATTTGAATTTATTAACATCAAATATCCAAGAATTCCCATAATGTACCATCTCCCGAAGATCCACAAATCCTTGAATAACCCACCTGGAAGACCTATTATATCAGGGATTGGATCTTGTACTTCAAATTTATCAAGATACATTGACACATTCTTGCAGCCCTATGTACGGAATACACCTGCATTCTTGGAGGATACTAGACATGTAATCAATACTTTAAAAGAAATCAAATGGGAGGAAGGATGGATTCTTGGGACATTAGATATTACTTCCCTATATACAGTAATCGACCACAAAAAAGGCCTAGAATCCGTACAATACTTCCTGGAACAAGATGACACCTTACAAGATGCACAACGACAATTCATATTGGACTCTATATGGTTCATTCTAACACATAATAACTTCTTGTATAATGGTGACCACTACCTACAGAACAGCGGGACAGCCATGGGGACCAGGTTCGCTCCGGGATATGCAAATCTATTTATGGCACACTGGGAATCCAACCACATTTACGGTGGCGAGGGACCTGGAGAGAACCTGGTCCTCTGGCGTAGATTCATCGATGACATCTTGTTCATCTGGAGGGGGAGTATGGTAGCATTGGAAGAATTTACAACAAAGATAAACACTAATAATTTAGGGCTGATCTTCACAGGAGAGAAAAGCACGAAAAATATACACTTCCTAGACCTGGAGATATATATTGAGAAGAACGTTATGAAAACAAGAACCTATATAAAACCAACGGATGTAAATAGCTACATACTAACCACAAGTTGCCACTTTCCGCCATGGCTGACCAATATCCCAAAGGGACAAATGGCGAGAATCAGAAGGAACTGTACTGAGGATGATCAATTCAAACAAGAAGCTAACATACTTAGGGAGAAATTTATGGAGAAGGGATACCGAAAGAACGAATTAAATATAGCCATCCAGACCATGGGAGATAGAGATAGGGAAGAACTGCTAAAGAAAAAACCCAGGATACCAACAGATGATCACGTAATGAGGATTAGTATGGGGTACCATACAAATAATAAAAGGACACAGAATATCATAACAAAACATTGGAATGTTCTTAGGAGAGACAAGATCCTAAATACAATTATTCCGGAAACACCGTCCTTTATATTCAGGAGGGCCAGCACAGTTGGACTGAAAGTAGCCACAGCCACTGGCGTATGGAACAAAAATAACAAAAATATTAAACTTGGAAAAGGATTTGTTAGATGCGGAAGATGCCCCAACTGCAGAGACACTAGAGGCTACAACAAAATCACAGAGGTTGCCACAGTGAGTGGCCCCATGAAGATTAATGAATTAATCACATGTGACACACGAGGAGTGATTTATTGCATCAGGTGTCCATGTGATAAATACTATGTAGGTAGAACCATACGATTACTTAGAGAAAGGATAGGGGAACATCTCAAAAACATGAAGAAAGGATGGGACGGACATCCCCTATCAAGACATTACAAGGAGAAACACAATTGCAGCATTCAGGACACCAAATTCATAGGCCTAGAAATAGTAAGCAGAGACCCGAGGGGGGGGTGATTATATAGCACGAATGTCCAATAGGGAAAGTTTTTGGATCTTTAGCCTAGGAACTATGGCCCCCAGGGGATTGAATGCAGAGTTTGAGATATTTGGGTTCCTATGAATGTAATGCCTGCATACAGACCTACCCAATGTGACAGACAATCCATATGTGCAGGGGACTATGTGGCCCCTATCCTACCCGCATAGGGGATATTATAGCACGTGCACATGTTGCATGTACACATATATAGACACCCTATATAATTCACATCCCCAATACTCCCAGCCCTTAAAAATATATATTTTTCTACATTTCACATTTTCTCCATAGTCCCAATTTTTCCATTACTACACCCCTTTCTATATTTTTTATATATATTTTTTTATATATATATTTTTTATATATATTTTTTATATTTTATATATTTTTTCATCATGTACAGATTAGGGATTTGTGGTAATGCTTAAATGCACGCAAGAGGACCCCAGTGTGAAGGACACACGAAAAATACGTATTGACACGGAAAATACGTATTAATACGGAATACAGCCACTTTAGGACCCAGGGGAATCCACACCAGCAGGAGAGGAGGAGCTAATGGAGTATATCAATCCAGAGATGGCTGTTCACTAATTACAGGCTTTGAGAAAGGCGGCCGTAGTCCGCTGAAACGCGTAAGCCCTCATCATACAACCCACGCTGTCCAAAATTGCTACAGGAACAAATGCCTTGCAGCCGCATCAACTAGGTACAGGACGCACTTAACGGACTGACCCACTCAAGCTGTTACCAGGCAACAGCTGAGCAATACAGGACGCGGGGAATAGGTGACGTCACCGGAAGTGAACCAGCCGTCACCCGGAACTACCTTAGTGGTGGACGGCGGAACGGATTGAGGATACAGCGTGTGCACACGCTGAGTTGAGTCACGGAGAAGCCGGCCGGAGCTCTGATTCAAATACTGGACTCCAGCCTGACCCTAAACCTACCCGTCAGGAACGTGAGTAGAACTAGTGTGGATGCTTTATTGCAGGAACCATAGACGCCAAGGTAAACACTAATAACCCATCTGGTTCTACTTGGAACTTATAGTGAAGAGGATACACCCTTGTGATGTGATAACTAGTTCCCCATGGGGTATCTTTATTGGAGCACATCAACTTACTTCACTCCTATTAAGGATTAAAAAGACATTACAAGTGACACATATTCAGAGCTATCAATAGAGACTACACCATACAGATTTTTTACTTCAAAACCTCTCTATTTTAGTTTTTATCCCATTTTTTATCCCAATTTTTACCTTGATTTTTTTCATGCACATTGGAAGGTCTGTGTATGTCTGAGTGAGTGGATGATATGTATATACATTGAATATGAAATATATGCAATATCGTGATGAAAAAATTGCTTTATTTATACAACAACTGGCAGTTTGTGTTTTATGAATATATTTTGAATAAATTCTGATAAATGTTTTCATTAAGTTGAACTGTATCTATTATTCGCTAAACTGCTAGATAACATCTTTAGGCCCAGCGCAACTAGTCTCTTTGTTTACTATAGATTGCGCTCTCTGTTTAAAAACAAGACTTGCTGTAATAGATTCTTGCGAGCAGCCGCTGGTAGCAGAGCGGTTTCCGAGGTCACCTGACTGGTGATGTGTGCGTGAGTCATCAGTGGAGCGCACACGTCACCAGTCAGGGGACCCCGGAAGCCGCTCTGCTACTCGCGCGAGTGGCTGCAAACAAGAAACTATCACAGCAAGTCTTGTTTTTAAACAGAGAGCGTGATCTACTTTTCTAGTCACCGGAAGACTGCACTACTAGGTACTTACAGCACAGCCTGACACCCAGCACGGGGCACTCTCACTACTGACGCTACCTCCAGGCTGACACTCGGCGTATAAGACAACCCCCGACTTTTCAGAAGATTTTTAAGGATTAAGAAGTTGTCTTATACGCTGGTCTATACGGTAAGTTTTATTTGTAGATGTGTCTTTAGAGGCCCCCCAGATTGGGCCATAGCGATGCTGCGTGCAATTCTTGGTTCTCCTGGGCAGTGCAGAAACCGGGTGACTCAGACCCACATTGCATAAAGGATACCCGAGGTGACATGATGAGCTAGACATGGGTATGTACAGTGCTTAGCACACAAATAACTACGGTATGCTGTGTTCCATTTTTTCTTTCTCTGCCTGAAAGAGTTAAATATCAAGTATGTAAGTGGCTGATTCAGTCCTGACTCAGACAGGAAGTGATTACAGTGTGACCCTCAGTGATAAGAAATTCCAACTATAAAACACTTTCCTAGCAGAAAATGGCTTCTGAGAGCAGGAAAGAGATAAAAAGGGTCAATAGTTCATAGATTTTAGCTCTGGCATACTTCAGTGAATGTGTCATTGAGCAAAAACAATAAAACAGTAACAACTTAAAAAGTAGATTTAAACATAAAATAAAACTGTGGAATATCTTAAAAAGTCATTTTTAGGAGAAGGAAGATAGATACAGTTGTTTATTTCATTAGTTTATTTTCGTCTCGGGTGTCCTTTAAAAAAAGAATTGGATACCGCACAATGTCATTCCAAAATGAGAAAAAGCCTTTCTTGGATCAGGTATAAAACACACATCCAGGTCACTGACATGTTTCGGACTCACACTGGTCGTTAATTACAGTGCAAGTTCACCGTGCAAACTTCAGCATACTGTATATATACAAGAACACTCCCACCTCTAGGTGATCACAAGGACACACCCCAGCCAGGAGGAGGAGAGAGAGGCCATAATTAATCAAAATTGAGTAACAGCCCACAATATCTAAAATCAATAATTGATATGACAAGGAATATATAATATAGAACCTAGAAAATGAAAAAATAGGGATAGAACATCGCAGTATAATACACAATGCATTCTGTCATGTAAAGCAATGAGCAAAGGCCAAGGGGAAAAAACAAGGAAAGAAAAGATGCACACACATCACGACAGCCTCCGTACTCTGGATGGCGCTGTAACTCTATAGTGAGATCGCCGGTTCTGGTCATGATGACAGGTGGCGATCTCACTAAAGGGGGTGCAGAGCCCAGAAGACAGGAAGAAGAATGGCTGCCGTCGTCTGGATCCCCAGGGATGTGAGTTGAAACGACCTGTACTCTGCAGTAACCTCGTGATGGTCACCCCGAGTCTAGCTCGTGGTTACTAGTGTTGAGCTCACGAGTAGTGAGTTAATCGAATCTGTGGAGTGTCGCTGGGAGAGAAGGGGTTACTTACCCATAAGATCGCAGTCCTCTATGCGTTCCAAATGTCTTGCACGCGTCGTATTGGACGTGTTGCAAGACTCACTACGCACACTTCCTCCTTCCGGCTTGAAGGAGAAAGTGTGTCCAATAGGATGCGTGCAAGACGTTTGGAACGCATAGAGGGCCGCGATCTTATGGGTAAGTAACCCCTTCTCTCCCAGCCGCACACCTGAGGCAATCAAGCCTCATTTTAATCACGGATTACATTAGCTCACTACTCGTAGGCTCAGCACTAGTGGTTACTGCTGTGAGCTGTGGGTTTCGACCAGGGAGATTAAAGGGAACCTAAACTAAGAGGGATATGGCTGTTTCATTTTAAACAATACCAGTTGCCTGGCTGTCCTGCTGAACTCTTTGGCTTCTGAAGTGGCCGAATCACACACCTGAAACAAGCATGCAGCTAATCCAGTCTGACTTCAGTCAGAGCACCTTACCTGCATGCTTGTTCAGGGGCTGTGGCTAAAAGTATTAGAGACACAGGATCAGCAGGAGAGACAGGCAACATGCCTCTGTTCCATCTGCCCCCCCAAGAACCACCTTTAAAAGAAAATAAATACAGCAGACTCCCTATACTTCTTTCTTCCTTTAAAGGGAACCTGTACTGAGTAAAATTATTTAAAATAAACACACAAGGTAACTTCAAATGAACATTACATAGTTACCTTGCCATCAGTTCCTCTCAGGAGGTCACCATTTTCTTCTGACAGTGATCCCTTCCAGTTCTGACAATATTTTGTCAGAACAGAAATTCATCAGTTCCTGTCAGTTATAGCTGAGTGGACAACTGATATGCCCGGTAATGTCCATGTTTCCCTATGGCTCAACTGGGCGATGTTACTGTTTAACAGTGTGCTGACCAGAAAGCTGTTATGGGGTAATGGCCACTTTCAAAATGGAGGACAGAGAATCCCATTGAACACAGTGGACAAACAGGGCGCGGGGGTGGAGAAAGAGAATGAGGAGTAGACTACACAGGAGGTAAGTATGACTTGTGTATGCTTATTTTGATTTTTAATTTTCAGTTCAGGTTTTCTTTAACTATGGAAATTGTCAGTTGGTGAATGACACGTGATCCGTTGCTAGGAGGCAGCACAGGCAGTTGAATGAGGCTTATTACTGTACAGACATATTTTCATATTTCTCAACTTTTGGAGCCAGAAGAGAAGGACACTAAGACATGCAGGGGCCACACAGTTAGCCACGCCCCAAATTTTCATGTGGATTGCTCCCTCCCCTATAGTTTTCTTACAGTTCCCTTGTGTCTAGTGGCTCCCTCACACAATTCCCTATTGTCGAATGGTCCCTCCACTATATACAAAGTTCCCTGGTGTCTAGTTGCCCTCCCTCACAGGAGCAGGGACGCTACTATGAAGAACCATGATGGATGCTGCACTAAGGAAAGAAGATGGAGAATAACACTGGCCATACAGATCAGTGGCATGGTCTGCTGCATAATCATCTCCCCAGGTGTTGGCCAGGGAAGGAGCGCACCAGCCAGAGAGGCAAGTAGCATAGTCTGCTGCATCATCCCTTCACCAGGTCTTATTCTACGCACTCCACACATTCTTCCACACCCCTAAAGAGTAACACACACCCCAACTGTCCACACCCCTAAAGAATAACACCCACCCCAACTGTCCACACCCCTATAGAGTAACACCCGCCCACTTTCTATGCCCCTACACATTAACACCGCACCCACTGCCCACACCCCTAAAGAGTAACACCGCACCCACTGTCCACACCCCTAAAGAGTAACACCACACCCACTGCCCACACCCCTAAAGAGTAACACTGCACCCACTGTCCACACCCCTAAAGAGTAACAACGCACCCACTGCCCACACCCCTAAAGAGTAACACCACCCCAACTTGTCAGATATTGGGGTTAATTTACTATAGTATATTGCACTGAGAAGCACAAGCTAGAAGAGCAGAAGGTAAAACTAATGCTGCATGCTATGTGTGCTGCCGGCAGCGTAGTGTGCGTTCTTAGGTGTGCACGCTTATTTTAATGTGCAGTACCGATACTTGACTTGCGCGGCCATTACTACGTTAATTGATGTAGTAGCAGCCATGCTAGTCAAGTATCTCGGCAGCGGTACTGCACTAGTGCGCATAATTTAAATTGCATTTTAAGAGTGTATGCGCAATACAAATATGGCATGAAATAATGGTAATAGAATATCGGTATTTTTGCAGATATTCTATTATCCACTATAGTAGAATATCTGTAATTTAACCGATATTCTGCTATCACCCACTGTACCCTAACTCTCACCTGAACTATGCCACCCCTCAATTACTTCTAACCCTAACCACCCACCTCCTTTTCTTATCACTAACCAGTCCCTATCTAAAAGAACTGCAGAAAAGCCATAGGTGCACCTTGAGAATAATGGATTGCTGTGCATCCAGTTTGTTATCAGGATCAGAATAAGGTGAATTTTATGAGACTTCAGAGTCTCTTTAAAGGAGAACTGTAGTGAGAGGTATATGGAGGCTGCCATATTGATTTCCTTTTAAGCAATACCAGTTGCCTGGCAGTCCTGCGGATCTATTTGGCTGCAGGAGTATCTGAATAACACCAGAAACAAGCATGCAGCTAATCTTGTCAGATTGGACAATAATGTCAGAGACACCTGATCTGCTGCATGCTTGTTCAGGGGCTGTGGCTAAAAATATTAGAGGCAGAGGATCAGCAGGATAGCCAGGAAACTGGTATTGCTTAAAAGGAAATAAATATGGCAGCCTCCATATCCCTCTCACTACAGTTCTCCTTTAAGTGCTGCAATTATTCACTCCCCAGACCGGTTTTCTTGGCATTTTCTTTCCTCAAAGTATCACTTACCACAGGGTAAGTTGCTGCAAATATGGATGTCACTATTAGTACACACATTACTCAGTGTTGCCTGTGACTCGTGTATAAGCCGACCCCTATACTTTTATGAAGTGAATCAGACCTACATTTCTAGACTTATATTCAGGTATACAGTATATAGCACTGACACCTTCTGAAGCACTTTACAGAGTACATAGTCATGTCACTGACTGTCCCTCAGAGGAGCTCACAATCTAATCCTACCATAGTCATAGTCTAATGTCCTACCATATTATTATTATTATGTATTTATATAGCACTGGCATCTCCTGCAGCACTGTACAGAGTACATAGTCATGTCACTGACTGTCCTCAGAGGAGCTCACACTCTAATCCTACCATAGTCATAGTCTAATGTCCTACCCTATTATTATTATGTATTTATATAGCACTGACACCTTCTGCAGCACTTTACAGAATACATAGGTATGTCACTGACTGTCCTCAGAGGAGCTCACAATCTAATCTCTACCATAGTCATAGTCTAATGTCCTACCATATTATTATTATGTATTTATATAGCACTGACATCTTCTGCAGCACTTTACAGAGTACATAGTCATGTCATTGACTGTCCTCAGAGGAGCTCACACTCTAATCCTACCATAGTCATAGTCTAATGTCCTACCCTATTATTATTATGTATTTATATAGCACTGACATCTTCTGCTGCACATTACAGAGTACATAGTCATGTCACTGACTGTCCTCAGAGGAGCTCACACTCTAATCCTACCATAGTCATAGTCTAATGTCCTACCGTATTATTATTATGTATTTATATAGCACTGACATCTTCTGCTGCACATTACAGAGTACATAGTCATGTCACTGACTGTCCTCAGAGGAGCTCACACTCTAATCCTACCATAGTCCTAGTCTAATGTCCTACCATATTATTATTATGTATTTATATAGCACTGACATCTCCTGCAGCACTTTACAGAGTACATAGTCATGTCACTGACTGTCCTCAGAGGAGCTCACAATCGAATCCTACCATAGTCATAGTCTTATGTCCTACCATATTATTATTATGTATTTATATGGCACTGACATCTTCTGCAGCACTTTACAGAGTATAATAATAAGGTACATAGTCATGTCACTGACTGTGCTCAGAGGAGCTTACAATCTAATCCCTACCATAGTCATAATGTCCTACCATATTATTATTAAGTATTTATATAGCAGTGACATCTTCTGCAGCACTTTATAGAGTACATAGTCATGTCCTTGACTGTCCTCATCCTTTCCATAGTTATAGTGTAATGTACTAGCACATTATTATTATGTTAGTAGCTGATGACCCGGCGTTGCCCAGGTATGTATTTGGCTGGTGTTGGCTCCGCCCACTTTTCCTAACCCTAACACACAATTACTCAATGACCAAGTTTGTGAGCTTTGGCATCAATAATTTGTATATTCCCATAGAAATTAAACAAATCAGATTGGCTGTTTGTGACTCCGCCCCTCTCCAGCATTTGAACCCCAGTTACCCAATGACCAACTGCAGCAGGTTTGAGGCATCTGCTATTAGCAGTGTAAAAATGGCAGCAATTTAAATGTTCCCCTTGAAAATCAACAGGTGATATTTGATTGGCTATTATAGGCTCCACCCACTCCCCTGAATATTAATCTCAGTCACCCAGTGACCATCTGGGCAAAGTTTGAGAACCCTACCATTAACCGTGTAAAAAGGCCTGTACTTTATATTTTCCCAGTGAAATTTGTTTTTGGCTCTGCCCACTTTTTGTAACCTGGACACACAGTCACTCAATGACCAAGTTTGTGAACTTTGGGCTCCTTGGCATCAATAATTTGTTTTTTTCCCAGTAAAATAAAACAAATCTGATTGGCTGTTTGGGGCTCCACCCCATTTTCTGAATTTGAACCCAGTGACCCAATAACCACCTGTACCAAGTTTGAGGCTTGTGCCATTAACAGAGAATGGCAGCAAATTAAATATTCCCCTTGAAAAGGCGAATTTTGATTGGCTTTCTTAGGCTCTACACACTTTTCTGAATATTAATCCCAGTCACCCAGTGACCAACTGTGCAAAGTTTAAGAACCTGCCATTAACTGTGTAAGAACGGCTGCAGTTTACATTTTCCAAGAGAAATCTGTTTTTGACTCCACTCACTTTTTGTAACCTTGACACACAGTCACTCAATGACCAAGTTTGTAAGCTTTCGGGTTCCTCAAACAAAATTGTGTGAATGGAAGTAGTTTATCCAGCAAAGAAATCTGATTGGCTGTTTGTGACTCTGCCCCCTTAGTGAATTTGAACCCCAGTCACTTAATGACCGACTGTAGCAGGATTAAGAATGGCAGCAGTTTAAATATTCCTCTTGAAAATCAATAGGTGAATTTTGATTGGCTGTTGTATGCTCCACCTGCTTTTCTGAATATTAATCCCAGTCACCCAGTGACCAACTGTGTCAACTTTGAGAACCCTTCCATTAACAGTGTAAGAATGGCAGCAGTTTATGTTTTCCCATGTAAAAAGTTAGTTGTTTTTGGCTCCACCCACTGTTTGTAACCTTGACATACAGTCACTCAATGACCAAGTTTATGAGCTTTGGGGTCTTTGGAATCAATAAGTTTAATTTTTCCATTGAAATTAAACAAATCTGATTGGCTGTTTGTGACTCCACCCTTTAGTGAATGTAGACCCCAGTCACCCAATGACTGACTGTATCAGGTTTGAGGCCTCTGCCATTAACAGTGTAAGAATGGTAGCAATGTAAATATTCCCTTTGAATAATCAATAGGTGAATTTTGATTGGCTGTTGTAGGCTCCCCCCACTTTTTAAATATTAATCCCAGTCACCCAGTGGCCAACTGTGTCATGTTTGGGAACCCTGCCATTAACAGTGTAAGAATGATTGCAGTTTCTATTTTCCCATGTAAAAAATGTAGTTGTTGGCGCCGCCCACTTTTTATAACCTTGACATACAGTCAGTCAAACAGTGGCGTCGCTACCATGGGGCGGCCAGGAGCGCTCCGCTCCGGGTGTCAGCTCCAGGGGGGGTGTCATCAAGGCCTCCCCAGAATCCTTGATGACACAGGAGGGGAAGCAGCGCTGAAGGAGGGGTGGCAGCGTCGGCGGGGAGGTGGGAAATACCCCCCCACAGATCCCTCACCTGGGTCCCCTCCTTCGGCGCTTCCCCTCTACGGGCGCCGGCAACGGGCACTGACAGGGCGGCTGATAGCCGCCCTCAGTTTACCCGAGCAGGGCTACGGGAAGATAGCCGCCGACGCCTGCACTGGAGACAAAAATAGACGGCAAGATGGCCGCCGACGCCATCTTGCCGTCTATTTTTGTCTCCAGTGCGGGCTTCGGCGGCCATCTTCCCGTAGCCCTGCACTGATGACGCAGCGCTAGACGGCGCGGGACATTCAAGAGGAGCTGCGGAGAAAGAGGCTGCCTGGGATTCGGAAGAGAGGTTTCATCTGCAGGTAAGTGAAAGTTTTTTTTTTCTTTTACAGGTGCACCGGCCACCCACCGCTGCTGCCCACCTACCCACCACTGCTGCCCACCGACCCACCACTGCTGCCCATCTACCCACCACCTACCCACCACTGCTGCCCACCTACCCACCACTGCTGCCCACCTACCCACCAGGCTACCCAGCAGGCTACCCAGCAGGCTACCCACCACTGCTGCCCACCTACCCACCACTGCTACCCACCTACCCACCACTGCTACCCACCACTGCTGCCCACCTACGCACCACTGCTGCCCACCTACCCACCAGGCTACCCAGCAGGCTGCCCACCTACCCACCAGGCTACCCAGCAGGATGGGCCACCTACCCACCACTGCTGCCCACCTACCCACCACTGCTACCCAGCAGGCTGCCCACCTACCCACCAGGCTACCCAGCAGGATGGGCCACCTACCCACCACTGCTGCCCCCTACCCACCAGGCTACCCAGCAGGCTACCCACCTACCCACCACTGCTACCCACCTACCCACCACTGCTGCCCACCTACCCACCAGGCTACCCAGCAGGCTGCCCACCTACCCACCACTGCTTCCCCCCTACCCACCACTGCTACCCAGCAGGCTGCCCACCTACCCACTAGGCAATCAGGCTGCTCACCCTTCACCACCTACACACCAGGCTATCAGCTTGACAACACTCAAATCTGCTACCGACATTGTGTATTTTGTGGTCAGATCTGCTACCGACATTGTGTATTTTGTGGTCAGATTAACTACCGATATTGTGTATTTTGTGGTGAAATCTGGTGCTGACATTGTGTATGTTCTGGTCAAATGTGCCGCAAGATTGAATGATTTTTTTCTGGTCAAATCTGCCGACATGATTGAATGTATTTTCTTGTGAAATCTGTTCACATAACGTGAAATGTCTGGTGAAATGTTCTCGCATTACGTGTATTTTATGTTGAAAGCTTCTGACATTTTGTGTATTTTCTGGAGAAAAGCTGCGCAATGATGTGAATTTTCTGCAGAAAGGTTGACTAAAACTTGGGTGCACTTTTTAAATTAGCTCCGCCCCATCCGGTCATAGCCATGTCCATTTTTCACGCGCCGCAGGTGGTGTACCGTGGGTGGGGGGTGTCTTTCAATACCTAGCACCGGGTGTCAAATGCCCTAGCTGCGCCACTGCAGTCAAATACCAAGTTTATGAGCTGTGGGGTCCTTGGTATCAATAATTTGTATGTTCTCATTGAAATTGAGAAAATCTGATTGGCTGTTTGTGGCTCTGCCCCCTTTCTGAATTTGAACCCCAGTCACACAGTGACCAACTGTACCAGGTTTGAGCCATCTGCTATTAACAGTTTAAGAAAGGCAGCAATTGAAATATTCCCCATTAAAATCAACAGGTGAACTTTGATTGGCTGTTGTAGGCTCCACCCATTTTCCTGAATATTAATCCCAGTCACCTCGTGACCAACTGTGCAAATTTTGAGAACCCTGCCATTAACAGTGTAAAATGAATGGCTGCAGTTTATATTTTCCCAGTGAAATGTGTTTTTGGCTCCTCACACTTTTTGTAACCTTGACACACAGTCACTCACTGACCAAGTTTGTGAGCTTTCAGGTTTCTGGCATCAAAAATGCTTATCTAGCAAGGAAATTTGACTGGCTGTTTGTGGCTCTGCCCCTTTTGGTGAATTTGAACCCCAGTCACCCAATGACTCACTGGTGCAAGTTTGAAGCCTCTGCCATACAGAGTGTAAGAATTGCAGCAGTTTCTCCACCCACTTTCCTGAATCTTGATCTTATTCCCCAGGTGACCAAGTGTGCCAAGTTTGAGAACCCTGCGATTAACAGTCTAAGAATGGCTACAGTTTAAATTTTCCCATTGAAAATGAATGTCTGAAATTTGATTGGATGTTTTAGGCTCCACCCACTTTTCCTGGATTTGTAACCTCGGTCACTAAGTGACCAACTGTGCCAGGTGTGGGGACTCTGGCTTGATCACTGTGAGAATGGCGACCTTCTACATTTTTTCCATTGACATGAATGGGGGAAATGTGATTTGCTGTTTGTAGCTCCGCCCAGGTGTGCAGGGGGGATACGAGACCCCCAGAACATATCATCCCAGGTAGTAAGGGATCTGCATACCAAGTTTCGTTCAAATCGGTCAAGCCGTTTTCGAGTGATCGCGGCACATACATACCTGTACACACACACACACACATAGAGATGTCGCGAGCCTCCGAGTTTCGGTTCGCGAACTTTCACGGAAGGTTCGATTTGCGCGAACTTTCGTGAACCGCAATAGACTTCAATGGGGAGGCGAACTTAAAAATTTTGATAGATTTCTGCTGACTAGAAAAATTATAGAAACGATGTTTCAAGGGGTCTAATACCTGGAGGAAGACATGGTTGAGTGAAATACACATCAAAAGTCCCAGAAAAAAAATCTGGATTTACTACAAAGCAGTGTTTTAAGGTCAGAAATCTCATTGAATGTTCAATTGCAGGCCTACACTACTTTACAACATCAGGAAGTGTAATCCCTCTCTCCCTCCTCCCGTCTTTCAGGGAATTGTAGTATTTCAAAAGCCAGCTTACCTACCTTGGCCAGGAATTGAACCCAGGTCTGAGTGTGTGGTAGGTAGCTCACTTCACCACTATACCACCACCAACACTACATGCTGAAGCCAGCCTAGCATGTACCATTATGATATATCCAAGAGAAAAATTAGCTTGCTTAAGGATTTGTAGCATGTCAAAAGCTAACTCACATTAGCCAGGAATAGAACCCAGGCCTACCGCTCTGTAGGCTGCTATCCTAACCATTATACCACTAGAGTTAAGCCGAACGGTTCGCCTGCGAACGGTTCCATGCAAACTTCAGTGGTTCGCGTTCGCGTCCCGCAGGCAAACTTTTGCGGAAGTTCGGTTCGCCCCATAATGCACCATGAGGGTCAACTTTGACCCTCTACATCACAGTCAGCAGGCCCAGTGTAGCCAATTAGGCTACACTAGCCCCTGGAGCCACTCCCCCCTAATAAAAGGCAGGCAGCGGCGGCCATTACGGTCACTCGTGTGCCTGCGTTAGTGAGAGTAGGGCGAGCTGCTGCACACTCTCTCTCTCATAGGGAAAGATTAGTTAGGCTTAGCTTGTTCCTGGCTGCATACCTGTTCTGTGAACCCACCACTGCATACCTGTACTGTGAACCCACCACTGCATACCTGTTCAGTGAACCCACCACTGCATACCTGTTCAGTGAACCTGCCACTGCATACCTGTTCTGTGAACCCACCACTGCATACCTGTTCTGTGAACCCACCACTGCATACCTGTTCAGTGAACCCACCACTGCATACCTGTTCAGTGAACCCACCACTGCATACCTGTTCTGTGAACCCACCACTGCATACCTGTTCAGTGAACCCACCACTGCATACCTGTTCAGTGAACCCACCACTGCATACCTGTTCTGTGAACCCACCACTGCATACCTGTTCAGTGAACCTGCCACTGCATACCTGTACTGTTCTGTGAACTCACCACTGCATACCTGTTCTGTGAACCCACCACTGCATACCTGTTCAGTGAACCCACCACTGCATACCTGTTCAGTGAACCCACCACTGCATACCTGTTCAGTGAACCCACCACTGCATACCTGTTCTGTGAACCCACCACTGCATACCTGTTCTGTGAACCCACCACTGCATACCTGTTCAGTGAACCCACCACTGCATACCTGTTCAGTGAACCCACCACTGCATACCTGTACTGTTCAGTGAACCCGCCACTGCATACCTGCTCTGTTCAGTGAACCCGCCACTGGATACCTGTTCTGTTCAGTGAACCCGCCACTGCATACCTGTTCTGTTCAGTGAACCCGCCACTGCATACCTGCTCTGTTCAGTGAACCCGCCACTGTATACCTGTTCTGTTCAGTGAACCCGCCACTGCATACCTGTTCAGTGAACCTGCCACTGCATACCTGTTCTGTTCAGTGATGAACCCGCCACTGTATACCTGTTCTGTTTAGTGAACAGTTTGGTGTGTCAGTGTGAAGCAGTACCTTAATTACACTACCCCATTGATGTATACACATGCAAGATGTTTTAAAGCACTTTAGGCCTGTCATTTAGCATTCAATGTGATTTCTGCCCTTAAAACGCTGCTTTGCGTCAAATCCAGATTTTTCCCAGGGACTTTTGGCGTGTATCCCACTCCGCCATGCCCCCCTTCAGGTGTTAGACCCCTTGAAACATCTTTTCCATCACTTTTGTGGCCAGCATAATTTTTTTTTTTTTTCAAAGTTCGCATCCCCATTGAAGTCTATTGCGGTTCGCGAACTTTAACGCGAACCGAACCTTCGCGAACCTAAAATCAGAGGTTCGGCCCAACTCTATATACCACCAACACAACACACTAAAATGCTACATGCTGAAGCCAGCCTAGCATGTACCATTGTGATATACCCAAGAGAAAAATTAGCTCTCTCTCTCTCTCTCTCTCTCTCTCTCTCTCTCTCTCTCTCTCTCTCTCTCTCTCTCTCTCTCTCTCTCTCTCTCTCTCTCTCTCTCTCTCTCTCTCGAGAGAGAGAGAGAGAGAGAGAGAGAGAGAGAGAGAGAGGAGAGAGAGAGAGAGAGAGAGAGAGAGAGAGAGAGAGAGAGAGAGAGAGAGAGAGAGAGAGAGAGAGAGAGAGAGAGAGAGAGAGAGAGAGAGAGAGAGAGAGAGAGAGAGAGAGAGAGAGAGAGAGAGAGAGAGAGAGAGAGAGAGAGAGAGAGATGAATCTGCCTGGCTATCTGGGGTTCTCTTCGGACAGCTGTTGAACACAAAAGGCAAGGCCATGCCTGGGTGGGATTGAACCACCAACCTTTCAGTTAACAGCCAAACACGCTAACCAATTGTGCCACAAAGACTGTGTACGCAGTTGCTGTTGAATGATTTTATGGGGATGTATGCGTGTCTTTTGGAGCGAGGAAGTAAGTCTGCTCCAAGAAGTTTCAGCATGTAGTGTTGGTGGTGTAATGGTTAGGATAGCAGCCTACAAAGCGGTAGGCCTGGGTTCTATTCCTGGCCAATGTGAGTTAGCTTTTGACATACTACAAATCCTTAACCAGTTCGCATTCAGTCGTTTTTCACTTTATGCATCTGAGCTATGTTCACCTCCCATTCATTAGCCTATAACTTATTACTACTTATCACAATGAACTGATCTATATCTTGTTTTTTCCACCACCAATTAGGCTTCCTTTGGGGGGTGCATTTTACTAAATGCCACTTTACTGTAAATGCATTTTAAAAGGAAGAATAAGAAAAAAACGGAAAAAAAATCATTATTTCTCACTTTTCGGCAATTATAGTTTTAAAATAATACATGCCTCCATAATTAAAACCCACGTATTGTATTTGCCCATTTGTCCCGGTTATTACACCGTTTAAATTATGTCCCTATCATAATGTATGGCGACAATATTTTATTTGGAAATAAAGTGCATTTTTTCCATTTTGCATCCATCACTATTTACAAGCTTATAATAAAAAAAAATAGAAATATTTCATCTTTACATAGATATTTAAAAAGTTTAGACCCTTAGGTAAATATGTGGTTTTTTTTTATTGTAATGTTTTTTTTTTTAATTAAACATTTTATGTGGGTATTTTTGGGAAGGTGGGATTGAAATTGTATTTTTTTTTGTAAATATGTGTATTTTTATTTTTATTTAACATTTAGATGTAGTTTACTTTTTGGCCACAAGATGGCAGCCATGAGTTAGTTTACAGTGACGTCACTCTAAGCGTAACACGTAGGCTTATAGCGACGTAGGGGAACTGTAATGATGTGGTGTTAGGTGCACACACTTCAGAGTTTTCTGATTATTAGTGATCCGCAGTATCACTAGTAATACAGATATATTTGATTATATGGTGATCTGCGGCATCACCAATAATACAAATATTTATGCGTACTCTGGAAAACACAAGATACAGATATAATAACTTGTGGAAAACCCACCACACTGACGTTAACTCAGAGGGATGGTAACCTCTGGAAGGAAGGGCAGTGTGTGCGATTCTGCGACTCGGATAAGAACGCAGAATAGCGTTCCTCAGCAGTAATGGTATGCTGAGGAGTTACTGAGTTCCCCGCAAGAAGAACTCAGCAAAGTAAACCCTTTAGTGGAGAACCCACTAAAGGGGGCGATGTCAACGGAAAATGGTTCGGTATCAGAACTAGCAAGGAAGTACCGAATCGACAGACAGAAATCAAGATCAGAGGTCAAGCCAAGGTCAGCAACGGAAAATCAGATGGGCAGAGGTACAGAATCGAGAAACACAAGAGTAGTCAGAAGCCAAGCCAATAGTCGGTAACGGTACGGGCTGGCGAAGTACAACATCAGGAGACAAGAGAATTAAGAGGTAACAGGCAAAAGATCATACACAATATACAATGCAATTAGTACTTTAGACTATCAACAGAATCTGGCTAAGTGTGGATCCCCAGCTCCAGCTGGTTCTAGCACACTTTGGGATCTGACTAGGGTCTGAGTGCTAACACACAAGTATTCGCTGACTGCAGACAACTTGCAACTGACAGAATGCCTGCTTTTATACTGTGCTGGACTCAAACAGCCCGCCCAGCCATTCAACCAATCACAACCTGGCTCAAGGACCTTGCAGCACAGCTCAAGGACCTTGCTGAGGTCAGCTGACCAGCTGGTCAGCTGACTCTCTTTCTAAGAGTATAAAAGGCTCTACTGCACACGCGCGCGGCCCCTACGGGGTCCAGACTGTCATGAGAGGTGTCTCGGCGAGCAGCATGCCATGAGGCCTGTGAAGGTGTTCCAGGAGTGCAGCCTCGACGTGGAGTACGCCGAGAGGTCTGCGACTGAACGGCGGATCGTGCTACCGCTGCGGACGCGGACGTTTCTCCACGTTCCGCATGCGACCATGCGGGCGGTTGCGCTGCTGATGCGGACGCGGACGTTTGTCCGCGTTCAGCCCGCTGTTGCCTTATTACAGTACCCCCTCTTTCAGGCATGACCTCCGGGCATGCCTCACCCGGTTTCCCAGGATACAACTCATGAAATCTCCTCCTTTTCTCCTCAGCATGAAGATCTCGAAGGGGAACCCATGACCTCTCCTCTGGCCCGTACCCCTTCCAGTGCACCAGATACTGGAGTTTGTTGCGTAAAAAACGGGAATCTAAAATGTCCTGGACTTCATATTCCAATTCCCCATCCACTACCACAGGAGCAGGGGGAGTAGAATCTACCCTTACCGCAGGCTTCAATAAAGAAACATGATAAGTCCTGCCACATCTCATATTAGTTGGTAATTTTACCTTGTAAGTGACCTCATTGATCCTACTCTCTATAGGGAAAGGCCCGATAAAGCGAGGACCTAATTTTGCTGATGGTTGTCTGAGAGGAATGTGTCTAGTAGAGACCCAAACATAATCTCCTGGAATAAAGTTCCACTCAGTGGAACGTCTTCTATCAGCAAATTTCTTTTGAACAGAAAAAGCTTTGTCCAAATTATCTCTGACCTTCCCCCAGATCACTCTGAAAGTCCCCTGCCATTCCTGGAGAGCTGGAAGAGGTGACTCCTTGACTGGAAGTGACGTAAACTTGGGACACTTCCCATTGACAATCTGAAAGGGAGAATAACCAGAGGATGCGTTTTTCAGGTTATTGTGAGCAAATTCAGCAAATGGGAGGAATCTTGTCCAGAGATGTTGTGCATCTGCTATGTAACATCTAAGAAACTGCTCCATGGACTGATTGATCCTCTCCGTCTGTCCATTAGTCTGGGGATGATAACCTGAAGAAAATGATAAAGAAATCCCCAGATCCTTACAAAAGGCCCTCCAGAACTTTGACACAAATTGTACCCCCCTATCAGAAACAATATCCACTGGAATTCCATGTAATTTAAAGATGTTATTAATAAACAAATCTGCCAATTCTTGGGCAGATGGAAACCCAGACAGAGCAACGAAATGTGCCATTTTACTAAATCTGTCCGTAACAACCCAGATGACAGTGTTACCTTCAGATTCAGGCAGCTCACCCACAAAATCCATGGAAATGTGGGACCATGGAACCTGTGGAGAAGGCAGGGGCTGAAGAGAGCCTGCTGGAGCTTTTCTGGAGGACTTACTCCTGGCACAGACAGAGCAGGACTTAACAAATTCCTCACAATCAGACATGTAAGAAGGCCACCAGACTGCCCTATTCAAGAGTTCCTGGGTTCTGGCAATACCTGGATGTCCCACATTCTTATGTTCATGAAACATCTGGAGCACCCGTTCCCGAAAACGAATAGGGACGTACAGAAGTCCCTCAGGTTTTCCATTGGGAACATTGGACTGGCATGCAATAAGCGATTTTGACAAGTCTTCAGAGATCTCAGTGGCTGCCAAAAAATATTTCTCAGGTAGAATATTGACAGGAGTGGCTGGTGGGGCAGATTCAGACTCAAAACACCTGGATAAGGCGTCAGCCTTAACATTCTTATCCCCGGGCTTATAGGTTATGATAAAATCAAACCGGGGAAAAAAAAGTGCCCATCTCGCCTGTCTGGGTGTTAACCTCTTGGCCTTCTCAATGTATTCGAGGTTCTTATGGTCAGTATAAACAGTAAAGGGAAATTCTGCCCCCTCTAACCAATGACGCCACTCCTCTAGAGCTAGCTTAACAGCCAACAATTCCCGGTTCCCCACATCATAATTCCTCTCTGCCGGTGCAAACTTTCTTGAAAAAAATGCACAAGGATGAACCTTATTATCGGGTCCAAAAGCTTGCGAGAGGACTGCCCCAACCCCAACCTCCGATGCATCTACCTCTACTATGAAGGGGCGGGTGACGTCAACATGACGCAATATGGGGGCGGAGCAAAAAGATCTTTTTAATGATTGAAAGGCCTCAATGGCTTCTGGTGACCAGTTAGTCGCATCAGCGCCTTTCTTGGTCAACTGGGTCATGGGGGCAACAACAGAAGAGTACCCCCTAATAAACCGCCTATAATAGTTAGCAAAGCCTAGAAATCTCTGCAGGGCTTTGAGGCCTGAAGGCTGCGGCCAATCCAAAACTGCTGAGACTTTGCTTGGATCCATTGCCAGTCCAGAGGTGGATATAATATACCCTAAAAATGCCACCTCTTTCACCTCGAAGAGGCATTTCTCCAGTTTAGCATATAACTGGTTCTCCCTGAGCTTCTGTAACACAAGTCTTACATGCTGCCTGTGTTCCTGTAAATTTTTTGAAAAAAATAAAATATCATCAAGATAGACCACTGTGAACCTGCCTCTCGGTGGTCCTCTCGACGGCCGACTATCAACGAGAATGTCTTAGACAATTGGAGGACAGATCCACGTATTCGCAATTATCATCGGATCCCACTATAGGTTATATAGGGGAGTTGAAAAGATTATTGACAAGGGGAGTAGCACATGGGGCCATAGATAGATCTGAGGCGAACAAATTGCTACCACAACATCCACGTAGCCCGGTGTGGTATTGTATCCCAAAAATACACAAATCTTTGGTAGACCCGCCGGGCCGCCCTATTGTTTCAGCTATCGGATCTCTGACTGAACCCCTGTCCCAGTTTCTGGACTTCCATTTGAGACCGCTTTTGAGATCTTTACCCTCATATGTAGGCGATACAACTGAAGTCCTTAACATTCTTGGAGACTTTGAATGGCAGCCTAACTATCATCTAGCATCAATTGATGTGGTCTCGCTATATAGCAGGATTTGTCATACAGATGGCTTGGAGGCTATCAAAACTTTCATGCCTGAGGCAATACAGGATGAGGCATTACAGTGGTTTGTCCAGGCGGGTCTGGAGTTTGTCCTCACCAGGAACTCGTTCCTCTTTGACCGCCAGTGGTACCATCAGGAGGTCGGCACTGCAATGGGGAGCCCGGTGGCCCCCACGTATGCCGGCCTCTTCATGGGCCATTGGGAGGCCAATAACATCTACACCTCGAGGAATGGGTTCCTGGAGCGGATTAAGCTCTGGATCCGCTATATTGATGACATTTTAATTGTCTGGGAGGGGCAAGAAAGTGAATTCATCGAATTCATGAGTTATGTCAATTCAAATGATGTAAATATGATTTTCACCTATGATTGGGGGGGATCAGCAATTGCACTTTTTGGATTTGGATATTGAGATTAGAGAAGGGGTTATTCTAACTAAAACCTTCAGGAAAAAGACAGCAGTCAACTCTCTGTTGAGTGCATCTAGTTATCATCCCCCCTCTACTATCAAGGGAGTCCCCTATGGGCAATTCCTCCGTTTACGGAGGAATGCTAGCTCATGGGAGGACTTTATTATGCAGTCAGAGGATTTAAAAGCCAGACTGGCCAGCAGAGGTTATCGATCACAAGTAATAGAACAGGCCTTCTCAAAAGCAGCAGGGAGAGAGAGAGCTTCTTTGTTAAAACCAAAGGGTTATCAAAAAACAGCAGAGAGGTTTTATATGCATTTTTCTTTCTCACCAATGTATGAGACCATCAAGCAGTCCATTAATAGAAACTGGTGGATTATACAACAGGACAGATTGTTAAAAGAAAAAAGCACTTTTCCCCCTTGCGCTTCATATAAACGTGTCCCGAACCTGAAAGATAAATTATCTCACAGTGAGTTTATTAGTCCTCTAACACAGACTTGGTTAGGGTCAAATCGCCCAAAGGGTAATTTCAGATGCCAACGGTGCTCATGTTGCAACTTTCTGGTGCAAGGGGACACCTTCTACCGCTTTGGACAGATGTGCAGAATTAGACAGTTTATTAATTGCAGAACCAAAGGTTTGGTATATGCTCTGGTTTGTCCTTGCCAAAGGATATATGTTGGTGAGACCACCAACATGCTTAAGGACCGTTACCAGGCACACTGCAGATCTGTTCATAGTGGTGAGGGTTGCCCTAGGGTGATTGAGCATGTTCGTCAGGCTCACAACAGTGATGTAACTAAATTAAGATTTTTAGGCCTTGAACTAGTTAGACGGGACAGAAGGGGTGGAGACTGGCAGCGCAAACTTTTGCAGAGGGAAAGTTTCTGGATCTCTTATTTTGATGTGGTAGGACCTTTAGGCTTAAATGAGAAGAATAATCTTTCAGTATTCATTTAATGTGATTGATGCTTGTCTATAGTAACATTTATCTTTCAGATAGAAGTTTTTAATAATGTAACTAAGTTGTACCCTCTTTTAATCATTTGTTTTCTCCCTATTCTTCTTTTTACAGACTCTTTTGGCCTTGCTTTGCTGGCCCTTTACTCTAGGGGGTGGTGAGTAATAATATACATAACATATTAATTGGAATTTAGATATTTATGTGATGAGATTGGAGAGAATTTATCTCCGGTTTCCTCCCCTCCTCTTGGAATTTGGGCCATTCGAAGCAAGGTTAATATATATGCTCTATTGTCTAATTGAATAAGGAATGTATTTTTAAGTGTTCTGAACCCTCTCTCCAGCTGGCTCCATTGCTATAGTGAGCTTGTAGATCGCTATACTCCTTTTTGGCCACAAGATGGCAATATGGAGCATTTTGGTTTAGGGATGCGACGCGGCTAAATGTTTTTTCACGTTTTGAAGTGGAGCGCAGCGTGGTACATCTATGTTTTTACGCAGCGTCGACCGGATGTGACGCAGACGACGTTCCCGGACATGCGTTCCGCATAGAGGAAGTAATCCACACTTCACCGCTGGCGTGCGTTCCATACACTTTGCCGGCGATGCGGCCATGACTGGAGGAGGGAACTGGCTACACGAGTCTGTTTGTGGTAAGAACCTATTTAAGGGGTAACTTTTGAGGGGGTGGGTAGTCCTGGATACATGAAAGATATGTTGCAGCTGCGTAGCAATCCCCGCATTCTCAGATCAACAGGTTCTAATAATCTAGTCATACCCAGAGTCCACTTGGAAACTTTTGGTCCCAGAGCCTTCTGTCATGCTGCCCCTACGTTTTGGAACTCCTTACCTCAACAGATCAGGACAGCTCCATCCCTGGACGTGTTTAAATCCAGACTGAAAACCCACCTGTTCAGTTTGGCATTTGCAGAAATATAACTTTTGTTGTGTGAATACTTCATCCTACTAATTACTGAATCTGAGAGAGCCTAAGCGCTTTGAGTCCTATGGGAGAAAAGCGCTATAGAAATGTTATTGTATTGTATTGTATTGATGATGCGCCACAGCACAGACGGCGCAAAACGGCTGTAGACCTCCCTGCACTGCTTGTACACCTCTCTCCATGTGTCTGATGTGATGTAACGTATGCCTTTTTAAACAATTTTTGAATAAAGCCAAGTTTTATATGGGATGTGCATGGCCGCTCTACCTTCAATTCTGGAATTACTCTCTCATTGGCAAGATTGCACTCCCAGTACGGAATAGCCCTACCTGTGCATGGTATACCTTTTCCTTTTTGAATCATACAAATGCCATGAGGCCTGTGAAGGTGTTCCAGGAGTGCAGCCTCGACGTGGAGTACGCCGAGAGGTCTGCGACTGAACGGCGGATCGTGCTACCGCTGCGGACGTTTCTCCACGTTCCGCATGCGACCATGCGGGCGGTTGCGCTGCTGATGCGGACGCGGACGTTTGTCCGCGTTCAGCCCGCTGTTGCCTTATTACAGGAACATAGGAAGCAGAAAAAGCGTAGCTTCCGAGAGAAGCTGTCGCTTTTTCTGCGGGGGAGAGGAATCAGTGATCGGGCACCGTTGCCCGATTCACTGATTCGCTGGCTAACAAACCGCGGGCCGGGAGCACACGTGCACGCACGCAATCGGCCGCGGGAACGCGCAGGAGCGCACATGGCTTCCTGGACGTGAGTTTCATGTCCAGGAATGTCAAATAGTTAAGCAATTTTCTCTTGGATATATCATAATGGTACATGCTAGGCTGGCTTCATGCTTGTAGCATTGTAGTGTGTTGTGTTGGTGGTATAATGGTTAGGAGAGCAGCCTGCAGAGTGGTAGGCCTGGGTTCTATTCCTGGCCAATGTGAGTTCGCTTTTGACATACTACAAATCCTTAAGCAATTTTCTCTTGGATATATCATAATGGTACATGCTAGGCGTGCTTCACCATGTAGCATTGTAGTGTGTTGTGTTGGTGGTATAATGGTTAGGATAGCAGCCTACAGAGCGGTAGGCCTGGGTTCTATTCCTGGCTAATGTGAGTTAGCTTTTGACATGCTACAAATCCTTAAGCAAGCTAATTTTTCTCTTGGATACATCATAATGGTACATGCTAGACTGACTTCAGCACGTAGTGTTGGTGGTGGTATAGTGGTGAAGTGAGCTACCTACCACACACTCAGACCTGGGTTCAATTCCCAGCCAAGGTATGTAAGCTGGCTTTTGAAATACTACAATTCCCTGGAAGACAAGATCCTCCTCCTTCCAGGAGGAGGGAGAGAGGAATATAAGGAATAACAATCAGCTAGGAACAAGCCTACAAGAGCCTAGCTAAACTCTCCCTAACAGAGTCTGTCAGCAGCTGTCCCTTAACTAATTACTGTAGGCAGACGAGTAAGTAAAACGACAGGAGCACATTGCCTTTTATAAGGGGGGGTGGGGCTCCAGGAGTGAGTGCAGTCTGATTGGTGACAATGTGCCTGCTAACTGTGATGCAGAGGGTCAAAGTTCTGCTCAATGGAGCATTATGGGGGCGAATCGAAACTTCCGCAAAAGTTCGCCTTCGCCGGCGAACGCGAACCGCCTAAAGTTCGCCTGGAACCGTTCGGGTCATCTCTACACAAACACACACACATACATACATCCGATTTTATATATATAGATTATATAGCACTGACATCTTCTACAGCACTTTACAGAGTACATAGTCATGTCACTGAATGTATTCAGAGGAGCACAGTCTAATCCCTAATCTAATCGTCCGAGCCCGCGGCAACCGCCTCCTCGCCGCTGTTCCCTTATGTATAAATGTGTATGTGTGTGCATGTGTGCATTTATACATTACCTGTCCTGTGTCGCGGTGCCCGCCCTTCTGGATTCCCGACTCTTCCATAGCAGCGTACACGCTGCCGGTTATGTGATGTTACAAATCGCCGGCAGAGTATATGGAGCTAACAGAGGAGCGTCGATTCTGGAGTTGGACAGACACCACGACACGGGACAGGTAATGTATAAATGTACACATTACATACATTTATATATTACGCGAACAGCACCGGGGGTTTCGGCACGTTTAACGCTCATCTCGATATTGTTTGCCGTTACCACCGCGCTCCCGACCGACCACGACGGGCTAACATCTTGTAGCATGTCCAACCGATATATGTGACCAATTTCGGGCTGAGATTTTTCACTTAGGCCCCATTCACACTTGCGTTCTGTCACGCAAACGGACCGGATCCGCATCGGAGCCGGACCTGATACGCATGGGAGCTGTACGGCACCTATCCGCATGCGATGCGGATCCGGTCTGTTTGCATGCGTATTTCTTGCGGTGTG
The DNA here is from genome assembly GCF_040937935.1 of Hyperolius riggenbachi. Taxonomy (NCBI): domain Eukaryota; kingdom Metazoa; phylum Chordata; class Amphibia; order Anura; family Hyperoliidae; genus Hyperolius; species Hyperolius riggenbachi. The sequence goes on from NC_090650.1 coordinate 431,083,982, forward strand.
AACGTGGCTGCCATGCGGATCTGGGGGAAAAAAAATAAATAACAAAAGTACCTAAACTTGTTGGGGTCTGCAGAAGGTGCACCTGGTGCACCAGTAGAACCAGGTCCTCCGCTGTAGGCCTCACCTCCGACATACTGCCAAACAGCTCCAGCACGCTCCAGGCCTCCAGCACGTAAGTCACTGCTGCTCCACTACTGCCCATGTGTCCGCATCCGAAATGGCCGCTAGAATCCGCATAGGAAGTGGGGTAGAACGTCAGGTGTTTGCATCCTGTGTGTTCTGTGCATTCCGTTCCCCATTGGTTTCCACTTCCGCATGGTGCAGTCAAGATCTGTTCCGGGTGCGTGGGCCGGATGAGCCGGACCCAAAAAATAGCGCATGTTGGAAAAGCCTCCGGAGTCCGGATCCGATCCGGCTCCGGAGTGTACGGAACGTACGCGTGTGAACGTCCGCATAGCCTTTGCATTGCTATGCGGAACGTACGTTCCGTTTGTACAGTACAAGGTCCGGATCCGATCAGGCGGATCCGGACAGGGAACGCTAATGTGAACCAGGCCTTACCCGAGGCTTCCTACGGCCCCATAAGCACGGATGCGTCCCTCACCATCCTCCTGCCGTCTCCCGTTCAGTCACGATCACCCCCTGGTAAATGGCTCAGTAGCGCCCAGTCAGGAGTTCTGCGCATGCGCGGACCTTCTGTGCATGCGCCGAAGTCCCAGACTGGACGTGACTGAGCCTGTTAAGGGAGCTCACCTCGGCTGAATGGGAGACAGCAGGAGGACGGCGAGGGCATACCTCCCAACTTTTTGAGATGAGAAAGAGGGACACTTAAGCCACCCCCCTGCCACACCCCTGATCATGCTCCCGACACACCCCTAGTCACGCATACCATAAAGATTTTATTAGAAAACTATGTTGTTTTATAATTCAAACCACACCGGTCCTTTCTATCCTGGCTAATTTTTCCTCCATAATAAAATTTTAAAATTAATAGTATATCAATTTAAAGGATGGGAAGAAAGTTTAGAGTCAATCAAACACATTTTGTAGTAGAGAAATATATATATTTACATAGAAAGAAGGACAAAGTCCTGAAAGAGGGACAAATGAGGAGGAAAGGGTGACAGAGGGACAGTTGTGAGCTATGGGCGAGGGACACATCCATGCTTATGGGGCTGGAGAAAGCCCCGGGTAAGTAAAAGATATATAGTTATATTCATCTCAGGTACACTTTAAAGAAAATCTGTAACAAAAAAAGTTCCCCTGGGGGGTACTCACCTCGGGTGGGGGAAGCCTCCGGATCCTATTGAGGCTTCCCCTGTCCTCCTTGGTCCCACGGCGGCGGCGAAAATCCTCCTGGAGCGGCGGCGATGTAAATATTTACCTCCCCGGCTTCAGCGCAGGCGCAGTACAGGTAGTCCTCGGGTTACGTACGCCCGCTTTATGAACACCCCGCCGATACAAACGGGCCGCCGATAGCTCCGCCCCGTCGATGACGTCAGTACTTTAACATTGATCTAAAGACGCCATGTGTGTGTGGGGAGGTGAGCACCTACATACCGCAAACCTCCCGTGCCCTGGCGTCACCCTCTGCCTCTACAAACCACCTCCGTATCATTACACAGATCGGCGACTCGGCGTCCTCTGACGCAGGCCGGAAGGTGACCCGGCATACTGCGCATGCGCAGCGTGTACAGTATCCGGGTCAGAGGGCGAGGATCTGTTTAATGATACGGAGGTGTTTTTCAGAGGCAGAGGGTGACGCCAGGGCACGGGAGGTGTGCGGTATGTAGCTGCTCACCTCCCCACACACACATGGCGTCTTTAGAACAATGTAAAAGTACTTAAAAAACATTTAAAATGCTGCAATCCGGCGCTGTCTCGACTTAAGGACAGATTCAGGTTAAGAACGAGATGACAGTCCCTATCTCGTTCGTTAACCGAGGACTACCTGTATCTGCTCTCTGCATGGAGATAGGCAAAAATAAGCCGATCTCCGTCGGGCTGCTCTACTGCGCAGGCGCCAGTCTCCTGCGCCTGCGCAGTAGAGCGGACCCGACAGAGATCGGCTATTTTCCACCTATCTCCATGCGGAGAGCCGCAACAGCGCCCCCGCTGGAGCCAGAAAAGGTAAATATTGCACAGCCTGACAAATTGTCGGCTGTGCGTTCCGTGGGCTGCAGCGAGACTGTCGTGGGACACAGGAGGACGGGGGAAGCATCGATAGGGTCCAGAGGCTTCCCCCTACCGAGGTAAGTCCACCCCAGTGGAACTTTTTTTCGTTATAGATTCTCTTTAAGGGCTGGTGCACACCGAGCGGCTTTTTGGGCGTTTTCAGATCCGCTTGCGGCTGCGGATCTGCTTGGTCAATGTATCTCAATGGGGTGGTGCACACCAGAGCGGCAGGCGTTTTGCAGAAACGAAAAATGCCTGGGTGAGGCATTTTTTGGATTTCGGATGCGTTTCTGCCTCAATGTTAAGTATAGGAAAAACGCAAACCGCTCTGAAAAACGGCACTTCAGAGCGGTTTTGCAGGCGTTTTTGTTACAGAAGCTGTTCAGTAACAGCTTTACTGTAACAATATATGAAATCTACTATACTGAAAACCGCAGCAGCAATCCGCAAAACGCTAGCAAAACGCCATAGAAAAATTAAAAAAAGCGTTTCAAAATCTGCTAGCATTTTGCGGATCTGCTTGCGGTTTTTGGTGTGCACCAGCCCTAAGAAAGAGTTTTTTAATGGACACCTCAAAGTTATCCAAGAATTTACCTGCAGCCCAGATTTGTTTAATTTTTTTTATTGCTGTCTCTATTGCCACCTGCAGGCAGACTCCTGTGGTGATAGAGTTGCAGTGTAATGTCAATACTGCCCAGCTGTCACTAGAGAACACTCTGCCTTGTCTGCTAGTATCAGCAGTGGCAGCCATCTTGCTGTAGACCAGCACAACAGTCATACATATAGACAGGAGGAGACCACAGCCTGATGCACTGAGGACACTTTTGGGAGGCTGTGTTGCTCTGAGCCTCCACCACACAGTCATGTGACCAGCCCCACCCCTCCATTCTCCCGCGGATTCTCTGAGCCTGCAGCAGCCTTGCCTGTGTCCCCTGGTAGCTGGGAGAGGGAGCTGTGTGTGATCAGCAGCCAGGAGGAGCCCCCATTAGCCTGAGTGTGCTGAGCAGGTGGGGGTCTCTCTGCTGCAGTGTGTATATTACTTAGTGCTGGATTGTGTGTGAATAGGTTTGAATAGTTTGTCTATCATATTAATGTAAAAATATTATAGTGTTTCCATAACCTCTCCCACATCTAGCAGTCTAATGCCTCGTTCACATCATGGCCGTGCGATCAGAATGCGTAAGATTGAACGCCATCCGTGCCGCTACACGCTGCACTGCTGATCCTACTCACTACAGTGAATGGGTCAGAGCTGTGCTTATGGACAGAACGCATGCAGCAGTATGATAGCTCATTACACAGCTGCGCAGCGCCTATGATGTGTACGTCAGAAGGGCTGTCTGTGCCCTTCTGCCGTTCTTGCATGGCGCACATCATACGTGCTTCCAAATGCGCACAGAAGCGTATCATGATGTGAACGAGGCCTAAGGCTGCAATTACTTTTCACTACCCTGACCAGATGTACCGTTTTACCTGGGACACGTCCCAGGTTCAGGGTCCCCTGTCCCAGGCTGCAATGTGTCCCAGGTTATGTCCCACTTTTGGCTGCTGGGTGTCCCAGCCATGGGACTCTGTGGCAGCATGAGGTAATGTTTGCCCCATTTACTGTTTGCGGAGTCGGAGTAATTGTTTTCGGCTGCATTTCATATGTCAGAGGTAACGGTAGTTGCATTTCATTTGTCTTATGTAACGGTTATTGCAATTCATGTGTCGGAGGTAACAGTTGCTGCAGTTATTATTTGATGGTCATAGAGACTGCATTTGCTACTTTGGGGTTATTGTTGCAGCATTTGGCATTTTGGGGGCTCATAATTATTAAATGGTATGCTAATACTGTAGCATCGGCAGCTTCTGCAGATTTCGCACACAATCTAATCCCACCATAGTCATCATAGATGCACTGGCATCTAACACAGCACTTTGCAGAGAATGTAGTCATGTCCTTGGCGGAGCTCACAATCTAATCCCAGCCATAGTCAAAGTCTACTGTGCCGACATATCATTATTATGTATTTATGTAGCACTTGCATCTTCTGCAGCACTTTACAGAGTACATAGTCATGTCATGGACTGACATCCATGATGCAAATCTCCCATTTCCCAAGTTTTCAGATCACTGCACTACATCATTGTGGGAACACTGCTTTCTTATGCATTTAGGGAACATTGCCTAATTACCCTTAGGGTCACTTTGTCTATCTGTGTTTTCGGAGGAAACTCTGGCCCACTGCCTCAGTTACATTAGTTTGCTCCACCCACACCATGTCATGGACATGCCCATTTTTCCACCACGGTCATGGACACGCCCATTTCCCATCCCAGGTTGAGCCTAGAAAAATCCGGTCACTGTATTTTCACCAACTCGGCACTCTCTGTGGCCGGGGCAAACCCAGGATTTTCAAAAGGAGGGGGGGGGGGGGGGGATACTTGAAAGGTTCTCAGTATTAGCATGTGAGCTCTTCTGAGCTGAGGACAGTCAGTGACACGACTATGTACTCTGTAAAAATGGGAGTGGGAGAGCAAAAGATTCCTGTCCCCGATCACTACGATAAGTTCAACTGCACCTTGAGGCTGGTTTCACACTGGGGATTGGTGGTAGCAGTGCAACCCGGGGTCCCGCACCACACCGCCAAAAACAGGCCTTCGGGATTACCATGTTAGTACGCGGTAATTGCCATCTGGCACCTGGCCAACCAGGAAGTGATGCTTACTTCCTGTTGCCGAAGCGATCACGTGTACAGAAACGTATTTCTAAAATATGCTTCTGCGCATGTGCGACACGTAAAATTTGCAGTGGGTTTACACACACATGTCGTCATAGACTTACATGACTTCCTTTCCGCTGCACGTCGCTGCAGAACCGCACGGTAACATAGATTTATCCTAGCGTCAGGGATGTAGCGAGAAGTCCCATACCGCGTCCGTCGGAAAGTCCCCATGGACTTTCATTGGCCTGCGATGGGGTGTGGTAATAATACCGCAATACACCGCCCCATTGTAAAAGGCCCCTCTTCCCATTCCCAACAATCCCGACATAAATTGCAGTGTATATGGCCTGACAGCCGTTTCACAGGTAAAAACCCGCTTCGTCAGAGCCAAAATGTAGATACCATCCACTTTTTGCCTCTGACGAAGCGGGTTTTTACCTGTGAAATGGCTGTCAGGCCATATACACTGCAATTTTTGTTGGGAATGGAAAAATGGTGATGTTGAACTTATCCTTGTGATTAGTGACCTGAATCTTTTGCTCTCCTACTCTCAGTATCAACTTCTATGATGTCTGGAGGCCCAATCAAAGCACCTGCTTCTCCCAACACTGCCTTTCGATCTAGTGCAGATCCAACTTTCTCTACTTGATTGTACTCTGTAAAGTGCTGCAGAAGAAATTGGTACTACATAAATACACATTGTGAGCTCCTCCGAGGACAATCAGTGACATGACTATGTACTCTGTAAAGTGCTGCAGAAGATGTCAGTGCTATATAAATACATAATAATATGGTAGGGCATTAGACTATGATTATGGAATTCTTTATTTGTTTTCAGGGAGATGAAGGTGGGAGAGAGATCATGCAGAGATAGGAGTGGGGGAAAGGTAGAGAGAGGAAGGTGAAAGACAGTAAAGGGAAAGAGACAGGAGTGTCAGTGTCTGTGGGGGGGAGAGGAGAGGGGAGGTCTGAGAGACAGGAATAGGAGAGGCAGAGAGACAAACACAGAGGACAGAGGGAGTGGGGGGCAGCACAGACACAGGGGAGAGGTACCTGACCAGGATTGCAATATTCTATTTTGCAGGATCATATTGAGACCATACACTTACATATTGCACTGTGGAGGAGAGGCAAGGGGTAAAGGGGTTGTTGGGTTACCCCCTGGGCCCTTCCCGTGAACCTTCCAGCTGGCGAGACTTGCAGCACGTGTCCTGAAAAACTTTCTGCTCACACTTGAGCCAATCATGAAGCAGCTCTTCAAAATGCAGTCAGTCATGGCAAGCCACTCACATGTGTAATGTGAGTGGCTCCGATACCTCCGTGGGTGGGAACTAGCACTCTCCACTCTTAGTTTTGTAGCAAGTAGCCCTGCTGCATCCTCTTTTGTTTGTTTACATTATTCCTCATTTTCCCCAGGCTGCTTATTTGTACAGTAATGTATATCCAGCGCCGGTGCCATTCTTCTTGTCTTACAAATGTTATCAGGCATCAGACCATGGGTTTCACACTGACATGACGCATGCACCTCCCACTGACATATGAAGCATGCTCCACCCACTGACATATGAAGCATGCTCCACCCACTGACATATGACGCATGTGCCGCCCACTGACATATGAAGCATGCTCCACCCACTGACATATGACGCATGTGCCGCCCACTGACATATGACCCTCTGTTTACTATATGCAGAGTCAGCATCACGTAAGGGTCAAAAAAACAGGTTTACTATAACAGAAGTTTTATTATATCAGAGTTTACTATAGCAGGTGTGGCTCCCATAGTCTTATAATGGAGATTGGCCGGGACCTGGAGGGTAGTTTAACCTCCCTGGTGTTCAGCTTCTGCTGGATTTCTGTGCAAAAAGTGTTCCAGTTAGGCCTCGTTCACATCAGGGCCGTTTCTGTGGGCTTTCCACAGCGCACTGCCCTGTGCGTTCAGCAAGGTATTGATTTTTCCATGTAACTAAATGTAGCTGGTTCACATCTATGCGCTGCGCTGCGCTGAGCAGCGTTACAGAAACGTAGGGTTGCATGCATTTCTGTCCGTTGAGCTGGAAAGCGCACATCAATGCAAGTGAATGGGTGCGCTTTTTTAGCGCATAGAAGCGTGTACAAGCGCATAAAAGCGCATGCGTTTTTTACCCCTAATTGGAGAAAAAAAATACATTTACATACAAAAACAAAGTTTTATTGACAACTGCTGCTGGTACAACAAGCAAAACGTGCTTTAAAGAAGCGCAGCGCAACGCACACTAAAGCGCGCACAAGCGCATGCGTTTTTACCACGCGCTTTCACACGTTTTCAGCGCAGCAGATGTGAACGAGGCCTTAATTTTCATAACCTTTTTTCCTGTAACCTTTTTTCCTGTAATGTGTCAAGCAAGGGTCTAGTGTACGTTTTGAGTTTAATAAAAACTCAAAACACAAAATCTAAACTAAATTTCAAAATTACTCCCCAAAAACTAATATGATTTTAAAGGTGTCCATACATCTAACGATCATGGGCAGATTCGACCATACACCGCAGGACGTTTCCCGATCGATTTCAACATGAAATCGCGCAGGAATCGGCTGCGTCCGTTGCCTCACCACTGACCCCAATAATGTATAAATTTACCCACTTGTACATTTATACATTAGCTGTCCTGTGTCACCCACTGCAGGGTGCCTATCTGTCCAGGGCTCTGGGGGTCAGAGTCGAAGCAATTTTGGGTACCTGGAGTCGGTGGTTTCAATAAACTGAGGAGTCGGTGGTTTCAATAAACTGAGGAGTCGGAGTTGGATGCTTTTTTGAACCGAATCCATTGCCTTGGTAAATATTAGACTAAAGAGTCGGAGTTGAGGAGTCGGAACAAAGAACATCTATCAGGCCCTAGGCAATGTAAGTGTGGGTACATGTAAGAGTGATGTGCAGGTACTCTGCAGGGGAATAAGGAGATTCTTCCTCTATTACACATTCTTCATGCACAATCTGAACCAGGTTTATGGGTGATAGACAACACCTCTGTGTTCAATGTGCACAGCATTCTCAGTGGATTCCCTGCAGCTCTGTGGGGAGTGCATATGTAGAGTATAGTACTACTGTGTAACAAAGGAAACCTGAGACAGATGAAATTAAAGTTTTATACATACCTGGGGCTTCCTCCAGCCCCCTTCAGGCTAATCAGTCCCTCGCTGTCCTCCTCCGCCACCTGGATCTTCTGCTATGAGTCCAGGTACTTGATCCAGTCTGGCGTAGTGCGCATGCACACACTCCGCCGCCAGGAGCATACTACACCTGTGCAGCACTATTGCGCAGGTGCAGAATGTTACTCGCTGTGGAAGCAGCATGCGGCCGGACAGCGCTGACTGGCTGAATTACACGGGACCCAAAGCAGAAGATCCAAGTGGTGGAAGTGGACAGCGAGGGACTGATTGGCCTGAAGGGGGCTGGAAGAAGCCCCAGGTATGTATAAAACTTTTTTCTTTTCATCCGTCTCAGGTACCCTTTAATTCGTAGTCACCAAACCAAATTTTAACATATCAAATTATTTGATTTCATCAGCAAAGGGAGTGCATACATTTGCATAAATCAGCATCAACGCAGAATTATTTCCATCTCATTGACCATCTCTATTAGTGACACAGCTACACATCAGGCTTTATTCTTACAGCATAGATGTTATTTCGTGTATATACAAGAGATTCCTGTGTACACATCATATATACAGTCACAATCAGATGTCTATATCTGACTTTAAAAATACGGGGACTGCTTTACTGAAGCAGCACAAGTAACTAATTTTGATTGGTTTATTTCATTTTCATTTACACCATCAGCAGTTGGCTGATGGTGTAATGGTTAAGGGCTCTGCCTCTGACACAGGAGACCAGGGTTCGAATCTCGGCTCTGCCTGTTCAGTAAGCCAGCACTAATTCAGTAGGAGACCTTTGGCAAGTCTCCCTTACACTGCTACTGCCAATAGAGCGCGCCCTAGTGGCTGCTGCTCTGCTCTGGCGCTTTGAGTCCGCAAGGAGAAAAGCGCAATATAAATGTTATTTGTCTTGTCTTGTCTATTTTTGTGGACTAAGCACAGCTATTACTGTATATATAATTTATTTATGAGTATTATCTGAGAAATAGAACATTTTATCATATTTTCTATTTGAATTACAGTTTCAATTCATTAGGAGTCGGAGTCGGTGCATTTTTTCCTGACTCCAGGCACTCAAAATTGCTCTGACTCCATGACTCCGACTCCACAGCCCTGTCTGCCACTGCCTCTGGGCGCTGTCCTCTGTCCATACACCACAGGTATCTGCCACCTCGCCAGTCCGACACTGCCCTTCCCCAGTGCCCAGTCTATACATTACCTGTCTGCGTACGCCGATGCGCCCCTTGTGGTTGCTGGAGTAATGTGTGTGCATGTGTGACATCACACTCGCCCACGTGTATGCCATCAACCACGTGGGATGGAAGATGGCAGCTGGAGCCAGCGGCGGACATGGACTTGTAATGTATAGAGTACTGGGCAGGGAGGGCACATTGAATGTTAGGGGGACAGCATTGGGGGGGGGGGGGGGGTTGTTGCATTTGTCCCGATATTGCTCACCCCACTCAACTGACCACGACGGCCCAACATCTTGAAGTATGTCCGATTCATTTAACCAATTTTGGTCCAAAATTGGTTGCATCATCGATCGGGAATGCACTTGGCAGCACCAATTTTCATCTGATTCGATTTAAAATAATCAAATCAGATGGTTGATCGGCCGCCAAGTCGCTTGATGTACGGCCACCTTAAAGAGACTCAGAGATGAGTCATAAGTCAGTTTTTTTACTTACCAGGGCTTCCTCCAGCCCCATTAGCATGGATGCGTGCCTTGCTGTCCTCCTGCGGTTTCCTGTTCAGTCGCGGTGAGCCCCAGTAACAGGCTCAGTGATATCAGTCCGTGTCTACTGCGCATGCGTGGACCTACTGTGCATCACTTAGCCTGTTACCGGGGCTCACAGCGGCTAAACGGAAGATCGCAGGAGGACAGCGAGGGATGCATCCATGCTTATGGGGCTGGAGGAAGCCCCGGTAAGTAAACAAATGGACTTATGACTCACCTCTGAGTCTCTTTAAGTTTTAGGAAGATTTTTGTTCCTTAGTGTATGTTTGCCATACAGAGAGACTGGGAGGTTATCTCCACCACACCGTGTACAGGAAATGTGAGACTAGGGTTGCTCTTCTTAGTAGCTAAGAGTCTGTAGCTACTCGGATTCAAAATTAAATAGCTGTAACCGCGAGGTGTGGAAGGATAACTTACCCATGTGTCCGGCGGATCCTATGTCTTCCATTCGTGTCACACGTCACATTCCATGTCACTCCCATGCTTCCTTCATCCGACTTGAAGGCGAAAGGGTGGGAGTGACAAGGAACGCAATGTGTGACGCGGATGGAAGGCATAGGATCCGCCAGACACAGGGATAAGTCATCCCCCGCCTCCCGCGGTCACAGCTGTTTAATTTACATTTTGAATCGGAGTAGCTACGTACTCTTAGCTACTCAGAAGAGCAATCCCTGTGTGAGACTCCCTCTAGTTTCTGCACCTCTCAGACTTTCACTCTCATTTCTCTCCTCTGCTGTCAGGAATGGCGTCTGCTGATCTGAGGAAGGAGCTGGACTGTTCCATCTGTCTGAGCATTTATACAGATCCTGTGACCCTGAGATGTGGACACAACTTCTGCTGGTTCTGTATAGATCAGGTGTTGGATACACAGGAGGGGGCTGGAGTTTATTCCTGTCCCGAATGCAGAAAAAGATTTCAGGCAAGGCCGGCACTGCAGAGAAACATAACATTGTGTAACATTGTGGAGAGATTCAGCTCTGCTCAGCCAGATCAGGAAGAGACTGGAGTCTTCTGTACTTACTGTATTCACTCTCCTGTACCGGCTGTTATGTCCTGTCTGCATTGTGAAGCTTCTCTGTGTGACAATCACCTGAGAGTCCACAGCAAGTCACCAGAACACGTCTTGTGTGACCCCACCACTTCCCTGGAGAACAGGAAATGCTCCGTCCATAGAGAAGTGTATAAATATTACTGCACTGTGGACACTGCCTGTATCTGTGTATCCTGCAGTTTGGCCGGAGGCCACAAGGGTCATAATGTGGAGACGCTGGATGTGGCCTCCAAGAAGAAGAAGCAGAAACTAAGAGATTATCTGCAGGAACTGATCACTAAGACAGAGGAGACTGAGAAAGAAGTCCAGAGGTTGCAGGAGAACAAAAGAAAAGTCCATAAAAAGTCATCTGGTGTAACAGAGAGAGTCACTGGCCTGTTTAGAGACCTCAGGAGACAGCTGGACGACCTGGAGAAGAGAGTCCTGAGAGAGGTCTCCAGGCAGGAGGAGCAGCTTTCTCTGCCATTGGCTGATTTCATTCAGCAGCTGGAAATAAAGAAGGCCGAGCTGTCCAGGAAGATGTGTCACATTGAGGAGCTGTGTAACATGACTGACCCACAGACTGTCTTACAGGAATCACACACAGGTGACTTGTGTGACACTGAGGAGGGGGATAAGGAGGACAGAGAGAGACATGATGGACGGGATCTGGATGTGGCTCTCATCTCACACACATTATACACAGGGTTATCTGATATAATAGCCGGGGTAACTGGAGGCTGCATCATACAGGAGGCTACAGACATATCACTGGATATAAACACAGCTCATAATAAGCTACATATATCAGATAACATGAAAATTGTATCCAGGTCAGATATCAGCCAGAATCGCCCACAAACACCAGAGAGATGTCAGACATACTGTCAGGTGATCAGCAGACAGAGTTTCTCCTCAGGGCGACATTACTGGGAAGTGGATGTCAGTAAATCAGAGTGGTGCTATGTAGGAATGTGTTACCCCAGTATAGACAAGAGGGGAAATCAGTCATGGATTGGGGGTAATAACAAGTCCTGGTGTTTGGGCAAGAAGAATAATCAGTGTTATGTGGTACATGACAGGAACGATATCCAGTTACCTGACAATGTCTCCAGTAATAGAGTCAGGATATATCTGGATTATGAGGCCGGGCGGCTGTCCTTTTATGATCTGTGTGTCCCGATCAGACACCTCCACACCTTCACTGCAAACTTCACTGAGCCCCTCCATGTTGCATTAGCTGTACAGAAAGGTTCTATAAAGATATGTGGGAGAAGCAACCAGGAGATGGGAGATAATATAATGTAGGGCTGATAAAATATACTGCTGTGTCATATATAGGTTACATTGCTGCATAGCAAGTAGAATACTGGTAGCACTCCGGATATATTTTTCTTTTTTTCTCATTCTGAGGGAAAGGAAATTTGTCCGTTTTATATTTCTGTCTGTGAGCCCACAGAGAGGATTTCTCACCACTTCCTGTCTCATAAACCTCACAGGAAGTAACAGCACATTCCCCAGAAGAGGGTGGAAATCCCACCTCAGACAGATGTCACTGGAACAAGTGTCCTCATTGGAAATGTATCACCTGTTCCCATGACAACCATACATTTCTGGACTTCCCCTGACTCTTTGCCCTGGTGCCTATGTCACATGACAGGAAGTGAGGGGATAATCTGCACAATGGGGACACAGCCTGACAGAGCGTCTAACCCTTCCACAAGCTGTGCAAAATAAGAAAAGCTTTAGCCTAGAGTTCCACTTTAATGGGAGTCTGAAGTGTAAATAAAAAGAAAAAACAGATACTCACCTAAGGAAAGGGAAGACTCTGGGCCCTATAGAGCAGTGTTCCTCAACCCTGTCCTCAAGGCCCACCAACAGTGCATGTTTTGTGGAAATCCACAGAGGTGATTAATCCGCACTGCTAAAGCACTAATTACCTCACCTGTGAATGTTTGTGGTTTTCTGCAAAACATGTACTGTTGGTTGGCCTTGAGGACAGGGTTGGGGAACTCTGTCAAGGATGCGTGCTTATACATGCGCAGTATGGAGCGGGCCATTTTCGGGAGCACTCAGTCTCTGAAGGTGGTGGAACCCCCCACCCCCCGCCACGGAAAATAGAGCAGTCTCTAACCCATCGGTCACGCGGTGGAACGCAGGGATCTTAGGAGGAACGGGAAGGCTCTCGAACACTGCTGGTTGTGTAATGAGTTAATTCCAGCATTTGCTGCAGCAGGGAATACCCCAGTCATAAGCTATGTACACAAGACGATGTACAAGTCCCTGAATAAATCCAGGAGAAATTTCCAATTGTGTGTGAACATGTAAAGTGCATATCCAGTGCATAATCAATCAACACAGTCTTGTGCAGTTACATGTAGAGATATACATATCCCATCATTGGTGGCTGGATGGAGGCGGGGCTGTGGAGTTGGTACAAAAATCATCCGACCCCCAACTTCTCAGTTTGATACAGAAAACGGGACACCAAGAGCCCAATATAGTGTAGCATGTACTGGTTATGGAGGAGATAATGATAAGTAAGTATCGTTATACTCACAAATGAGGGTTACCACTCAGGCAACCACTGTAAAAGCAGGTGGACCTGCTAGACCTGCCCCCAATCAGGATTAAAAAGTCACTCTCCGTAGATCAGAAAAAGGGGTATCGCCCCTCCACCAAGGGTGGACTTGTACAATGTAAAAGCAAACAGTCACCAGTAGGATAAAAAAAAAAGGTAAAATGTTTAAAAATAAAGGAGGCAGAGGTGGACTAACCTCCTCCAAGTAGATACAAATTAGTAATGATGTTGTATCAACAAAATCATTTATTTATACAGATCCAAGATTCGTTACAACGCGTTTTGTAGGAATGACCCTGCTTCATCAGGCAATAGGGATGGAGTATACAGCAATGCAGGTCTAGGAATAAGCTGAAATGTCTCTGGGGCGCTTGACTTAGTCCTAGATAGCCTTGCTCATCACGAGTAACCACGGTGGTAACTCGTGATTCAAATGAGTTGTATTTGCCGCAGTTGAGCGGCTGTATGCGGCGGGGTTAATTACCCATAATGCCGCCGTCCACCCTGCGTTTCAAAGAGCTTGCAAGTGTCACATTGAAATCCTTGCTATGGAGCACTTCCTCTTTCAAGCCGGAAGGAGGAAGTGCGCTACAGCAAGGCTTGCAAAGCAACCAATAGGTCGCTTGCAAGCTCTTTGAAACGCAGGGCGGACGGCGGCATTATGGGTAATTAACCCCGCTGCATACAGACGCTCAGCTGCGGCAATTACAACTCATTTGAATCATGAGTAGCCGCCGTGGTAACCCGTGATTAGCTCGTGATGAGCAAGGCTAGTCCTAGACCTGCAAGTGCAATTATACTTGTATGCTTAGATACTTCTATACTCTTATTTTACAATGTTATACATTCCAATGATCGTTGAAGGAGAATTATTTTATTGCCTATCCAAAGAATGTTATTGGATCTGATTGCAATTAAACATTTCATTATGTTCTAAATGATATTTTTATGCAGTCTGTTAATTAGTATATCTATACGCCCTTTAGGGAATTGGTGAACTCTCCAAGGCAGTTCCTATCTCTGGAGACTGATGCAGCGTCCATCCACCAGCATTAAATTGGCCATATACCTAGTGATCTTGCAGCTCGATTGGCCATCTAATTTGACAATGTTATCATATTGGATAAAAATCGGTGGTGCAGCAAGCAAGCCCAATTGACGATTGGACGGATCTTGTGCTGAAACCGGTCAAATGTAGAAATCGAGCAAGCTGGAAAATCTCGGGTCTATGTGGTCGATCAGGTGCGCGGTGCTAGCAGGGTGCGATAATGGGATGAGTGATGAATGGGGCAGAACCCCTGGCCGCTGTTCCCCCCCCCCCCCCCCCACCTAATGATAATGTCCTCCCCATGTAATAAAATCTCTCACCTGTCCGGCCTCTGTGAGTGTCCAGCTGTTCCTGCTTCCTCCATTCGCATCCCAGGTGACTGCCGGGTATAGCACTGGCATGTGCATGTCACCCACACGGGATGCTAACAGGGAAGAGAGAGTAGCTGGACACTCATGGCGACTGGAGAGGTGAGAGTTTTTAATGCACCGGCACGGGGGCGGGGCCACATTAATATTTGGGGGAAGATAAGGGAGGCTGCATCACAAGGCCGATTTCTCAAGCGATTTTATGCTGAAGCCGATTGGGAGTCGGCCTGTGGTGTATGGGCAGTCAACAGATCTCTCTCATCTGTCGCTAGATGTATGGGCACCTTTACACCACCACCATTGTCTGTCTACCCAGAGATTTACACCACTCTCACTGTCCGCCCACCCAGAGACTTATACCAACCCCAGTGTCCACCCACCTAGAGACTTACACCACCCCACTTCCCACCCAGAGACTTACACCACCCTCTTTGTCCACCCACCCAGAGACTTACACCACCCCACTGACCACCTATCCATTGACTTACATCAACCCACTGCCCACCCAGAGACTTACACCACCCTCTGTCCACCCACCCAGAGACTTACACCACCCCACTTCCCACCCAGAGACGTACACCACCTCACTGACCACCCATCTAGATACTTACATCACCCCACTGCCTACCCAGAGACTTACATCACCCCACTGTCCAACCACCCAGAGACTTACACCACCCTCTCTGTCCACCCACCCAAAGACGTACACCACCCCACTGACCACCGATCCGGAGACTTACACCACCCCACTGCCCACCCAGAGACTTATACCACCCTCTCTATCCACCCACCCAGAGACTTACACCACCCCACTGACCACCCATCCAGAGACTTTCACCACCCCACTGACCACCCTGAGACTTACACCACCCCATTGTACACTGACCCAGAGACTAACACCACCCCACTGTCCAACCACCCAGAGACTTACACCACCCACTGTACACCCACCCAGAGACTTACACCACCTCACTGACCACCTATCCAGATACTTACATCACCCCACTACCCACCCAGAGACTTACACCACCCCATTGTACACCGACCCAGAGACTTACACCACCCCACTGTCCAACCACCCAGAGACTTACACCACCCACTGTACCCACCCAGAGGCTTACACCACCTCACTGACCACCCATCCAGATACTTACATCACCCCACTGCCTTCCCAGAGACTTACATCACCCCAATGTCCAACCACCAAGAGACTTACACCACCCTCTCTGTCCACCCACCCAAAGACTTACACCACCCCACTGTCCACCCACCCAGAGACTTACACCACCCCACTGACCACCCAGAGACTTACACCATCCCACTGTCCAACCACCCAGAGACTTACACCACCCCACTGTACACCAATCCATAGACTAACACCACCCCACTGTACACCCACCCAGATACTTACATCACCCCACTGCCCAACCAGAGACTTACACCACCCCACTGTCCACCCACCCAGAGACTTACACCACCCCACTGTACACCCACCCTAGGACTTACACCACTGTCATTGTCCACCCACCCAGAGACTTACACCACCCCACTGTCCACCCACCCAGATACTTACACCACCTACTGTCCCCCAACCCTAGGACTTACACCACTCTCATTGTCCACCCACCCAGAGACTTATACAACCCCACTATCCACCCTCCCAGAGATCTACACCACCCACTATCCACCCACCCAGAGACTCGCACCACTTACTCTCCACCCACCAAGAGACTTACACCACTCCCACTGCCCACCTACACAGTGACAGAAGTGGCAACCCAAGCACAAGAATGTCCCACAATGCTTAGATTGTCTCTTTTTGGGACTCACGTGGGAATGGACAGATTTGCTCCTAAAGGAGGGAGCTCTCCTATAGCTTAAGTGTGGGGTTTGATTAAATTCTCTGAGAGTACACTCTAATTGCGTCTCACACATTTTTCCACCTTTTTGCTAATGGTACTATAAATAGATAGAAATATTAATTTCCCATCTGATTCCGCTTACTTCTAGTCTTTTTTTCTCCTCTACTGTTGGTCTTTAAAGGGAACCTTAAAGGAGTCATCAGAGAAAATGTAGTAAAATGAGTGGTACTTACCGGGGTCTTCCTCCAGCCCCAAGCTCCCAGGACCTCCCTCGCCGCAGCTCTCCTCGCAGCCGTTCGCCGGAGCTCCGACCCGATCCCCGGCGATGACGTCAGAGCGACCTGGAGGCCGCTCTGTACTGCGCCTTCGCGATTGGCGTTGTCAATCACCACCACGTGGGCCGGAGCGGACCCCAGGCGAAGAACTACTTGAGGTCGCTCTGACGTCATCGCCGGGGACCGGGTCGGAGCTCCGGCGAACGGCTGCGGGCAGAGCTGCGGCGAGGGAGGTCCTGGGAGCTTGGGGCGGGAGGAAGCCCCCGGTAAGTACCACTCATTTTACTATATTTGCCCTGATAACTCCTTTAACTGAGAGGAATATAGATGTTTCCTTCTAAACAATACCAGTTGCCTGGCAGTCCAGCTGATCTCTTTGGCTGCAGTAGGGGCTGTATCACACACCTGAAACAAGCATGCAGTTAATCCAGTCTGACTTCAGTCAGAGCACCTGATCTGCATGCTTGTTCAGGGGCTGTGGCTAAAAGTATTAGAGACACAGGATCAGAGGAGAGTCAGGCAACTGGTATTATTTTAAAAGGAAAAATCGATATCCTTCTCAGTTTGGGTTCCCTTTAAAGATTACTTAAGGGTAGTCCCTTTCTTTGCAGATCATATGCCTAGGACAAACGTTTTTGAAATGTAAGATTGATTTACGACCCATCTCCTTTGTAAAAAGATCTGTAACAAGCTGCTATTCTTTGTAACCATGGTATCCAGATACGAGACCATATGGAGGTCATAATTAATCACTAATCTAATTTGTTCACATTTTAAATGCACGGAACTGATAAAGTTGACCAGAGTTGAGTGGTCCCGTCCAAACACAAAAAACGTAATCTATAAAACACCACCAAAATTTGGCAGATTCTTGAGCAATGGGTGAAGTGTTACATAAACGCTTCTTCATGTAACCCCATAAATAAATTAGCATAGACAGGGACCACACTCGACCCCATCGCAGTTCCTTTGCTTTGAAGAAAAAAAAGGATTGTCAAAACATAAATCGTTCTCTCTCAAAATCAAAGTGAAAAGCTTAAAGTGGATCTGAGATGAACTTTTACTCATTGCATAATTGTGTTCCTTTCCTATTGTTTATAGGGCATTCCTCAAGCCAAATACTTTATTTTGTTTTAATACTCTAATTCCCTATAAACAACACAAGCCCCGCCCACAGTTTTCAGAGAGCCTTGGCAGTAGCAAGGGCTCATGGGAGCTCAGTCTGGGCAGGAGGAGGGGGAGGTATTACTAGCCAGAGATTTCAGAGGCAGAGGGGAGGAGGAGGGAGGATTAGGTTTTTTTCACAGTCTGAGTGCTGATGGTGCAGATAAGTTTGCCTGTGTGTAATGTTTACAAACAACATGGCTGCTGTCATTGTATTACAGGTAGAAATAATCATATTCTATTAAAGCTGTATGCAGACAGATTTGCTTTTTAAACCATCTAAACTGTACATAAGATATATAGACAAGTTACTTGTTATAGTTAGTTTTTCATCTCGGATCCACTTTAATCAGAAAAGTTCCCTGATCCACATCATAATCAGAGTATGCAAAAAGAAAATACTCAACAGCCTCTACACCCAAATCATGGGGTAACGTTTGCTGCATTTCTAATGTGTGGAAAGGAATGCTGCTGTATTGACCAAGAAGGTCCTGCAAGCAGACGACATGACACTGAGGAGAGCAGAGCCGGCACACAAGGAGAGTCACTGCCATTCTTCTGGGCATGTTAAATGTGTCCATTTTTGTGTAAGGGGTGCAGGTGCAGATGATGGGGGCATACTATAATGTTTTATGTGTATGGGGAAGGGGGTTGCTTTACATTATCATAGATCTATTTGCTCACAGCATAGACACACATTTGGGCTGGAACTGCTGTGAAAGGGAGACTAGTTTGTGGTTTTCTCTATTTCAAAATTTTGATTACATTTTTCATAACTCCACATTTGCAAACAGTTGCATATCATTAAAAAAGAGAAGGCAAGACGTGTCATACAGGAAGTTGCAGGCAAAAATAGAGCCTGGTGAAATTTGCCAGTGGGCTCAAACACAAAAAAAAAACATACTGCCATAAAGATAGGCTCTAAAAACAAGGTAGGATTCCATCAAAACAATTGCAACATGGCAAGACTATGTTGCCTTCTCTAGAAAGGACACATAAACAGAGAAAGGAGAAGAGAAAGGGAAAGGGCAGAGGAAAAAGAGAGAGAAGTAGAGAGCTAGGCATCTCAAGAATACACACCTACCCACAGCCTCCAATACCATTAATTTTAGGGTTGGCCTATAAACAGACTCCAAGGATCCCACACTTTGTGGAACTTCCAGAAGGGACAATTGGGAGCCTGTTATTTATAGTTGTAATCTCCGGCACCCAACTTTCCTGTTATACCCGCTATTCAATGGTATTTCATTGGTTAAGAGGATTCCTGGATCCTCCTGCAGCCTATCAGTCCAGCATAAGGTTTCACCAGATGTATTTGACTATAAATACCCGTTAAATAGGTTTCTTCTGGACTCAAGCTGGGCCATGGACAAGCGCATCCACGCCTTACTTGCACATGCCCAGAAGAACAAAGTACTCATGCATGGAGGACTTTATAAGGGTGGATCTGAGTTACAGAGTCCAGGCACCGACCACAAGCAGTAATGCAGAAGTCACCTTTAATCCATTTCCAGCAAACCTGACTATACAGACAGTCTGATGAGCCTGACAGCCGTTTCGCAGGTAAACAGATGCATTCGTCAGAGGCAGAAGTAGGATTGCCTCTGACGAATGCATCTGTTTACCTGCGAAACGGCTGTCAGGCTCATCACACTGTATAGTCAGGTTTGCTGGAAATGGATTAAAGGTGACTTCTGCATTACTGCTTGTGGTCGGTGCCCGGACTCTGTAACTCTCTACAACCCATGATTTAAAGCTACATACCCGGTGGCACGATTACTGCACCTGTTTCTTCCAGCAGTGCCTAGGCAGCTAGTGACGGTCTACCTAATTTTTGAAATACATTATAAGGGCATCTATGAAATACGTTTTGAGCACTTTCCAAGCAAAATAGTAATTAAAAAAAAATTGTTACTGATTAACTTTAGTATTACTTTGTTCACCTTATTTTTTAAATTTGTTTTTACTTGTTTGGTGCTTAAAATATTTTATTGAATGTGAAAAACAGGTAAGGCGAGATAATACAGGAACAAGCTTTGGTAAATGAAGCCAAGAATAGCTAATGCTGTCCTGATAATTAAATCTACATTTCTACAAAACTTTTGTTTTTCTTTTAGGCTGCTTTCACAGTGGAACGTTACAGACGCAGGTTACAGCAGCCTGTAATGCAGCCCAACTCACAGTAATGAAAAATCAATGGGCTGTTCACAGTGCCCACGTTGCGTTACACAGTAACGCTGGACGTTCATAGAAAGTGCAGCATGCTGTGCGTATAGGTGGTTTTAGCTGCGTTAGACTGTTTGCACATGCTCAGTAAGGGGAGAGTCCCCTATTGTTCCTAGCCACATGGCTAATTAATATTCACTGCACTGTAGTGTTGTCCAGATCATGAACGATTCGGATCTTTGATCCGGATCTTTTTTGTGAGTCGAATCATCCGGATCATCACAATGAAGGATTCGGTTCACAGTGGATGTCTGGAAGAAACAGGAACTGCAGCTTCTGTGCACAATCTTCCTGCTGCATCTCTCCCTTCCCCATTAGCACCGTCAATGCCCTCATTCTCCCGCACCTCTCACTCTGCTGCCTCCTGCTTCGTGCTTCCCTAGTAAAATGATTCAAAGATTCGGTTCAAAGATCCGGATTTTTTCAATGATCCGATTCGAATCATCCGAATCATTGAAAAGATCCGGACTTCCCAGGATAGCACCAAGAGCCTCATAACGCTGCTTAATCTGACGTCCAACATCAACACCACCATGTGTTGCGTTAGGGACACGTTATGCGACCTTAACATCCCCTAAAACGCAACGTCTTGGTGTGAAAGAGGCCTAAGTGTAGGTGCGCTAAGAAAACCTATTATGAAAGCTAGTAGCCAGCTGATTGGAAGAAAAATACTATTATTTTTAGTGAAGTGACGCAATTTTTATATCACTGAATATTTACAA
This sequence comes from Hyperolius riggenbachi, assembly GCF_040937935.1. Classification (NCBI taxonomy): domain Eukaryota; kingdom Metazoa; phylum Chordata; class Amphibia; order Anura; family Hyperoliidae; genus Hyperolius; species Hyperolius riggenbachi. Next base: position 431,105,019 of record NC_090650.1, read on the forward strand.
CTGCTTGCCAATTGTAAACTCTAGCTACAAGAGTAGTTGGTGTCGCATAGTTTCCCCCAACATATAAAAATATTAGATAAATGTATACATTACCTGTGTCCATGGGCAGTGCTACCTGGGAATCACTGTGCCCCTTGTAAACAATACCAGTTGCCTGGCAGCCCTGCTAGTCTATTTGGCTGCAGTAGGGTCTGAATCAAACCAGAAACAAGCATGCAGCTAATCTTGTCAGATCTGACAATAATGTCAGAAATACCTGATCTGCTGCATGCTTGTTCAGGGTCTATGGCTGAAAGTATTAGAGACAGAAGATCCGCAGAATAGCCAGGCAACTGGTATTGCTTAAAAGAAAATAAATATGGCAGCCTCCATATCCCTCTCAGTCACTTCAGTTGTCCTTTAAATACGGCGGGGCATGTGCTTAGCTAGAGCAGTGTACATTCCAGAGTGACACAGGAAGGACTCGATTCACACAAGTGTGTTAACTGTAAAATGTGCCTTGCGTGAGTTGTAGCGTGAAACCGGTTATCGCGTGCAAAAATGTGCGTTGTTGCGCGCACGTGAATTTTTGCACGCGATAACCGGTTTTCACACGAAAATGTGAATGGGCTAGGTTCCATTTCATGGAAATTTTCGCATTACATTGTATGCGTGAAAAAAAAACAAAATAGCCTGTTCTATAATTTCACATTCTGTATCCGACATCTTGTACATAATGCGAAAAATCGCATTCCAATGCGAATTCTGACGTCCGTACTCTTCCCAGAAAAGGTAACTTGTCATGCTGGTACTAGGCAGAACATGTAAATTAGGGCCATTGTGAAAATTTGCATAAAGCGCTTGTAAAATACCATGCTTTTTTTTTTTTTTTTATATTTAGAAAAATCAATTGTGAAAATGCAATGCTACAGTGGGAACATAGTCTAAAGGTCCAGGGGAGTTTTTAGGCATAGGCATTTCAAGCCACTGCCTGGAGTGCCATTAGTCCTGAGGTGCGCCATTCCCCTGATTAAGCCCCACCCCCTAAGCCCACCCCCAAACAAAGCCACACCCCCACAGGTGTTTATACCTCCTTCTGTCTCCTTGTGCCACCTTCAGTCCTCCTATGCCACTTCTGCCCCCACAGAGATGAATTAAAGTGAAATGATGCCCTAGGCTGGCTCTCCTCGTGTAATCCCGCTACATGCGGTAGGAGATGCTGGGCACTAGGGCGGGTGGTGAGCGAGGAGGCAGAATCACAGCAGTAGACTCCAGCAGAGAGGTGAGAGCACAGCTTCAGCTGCACCATACTCTGCATTTACACACTAAGCTGGGGTGTGCAACGAAATGTGACAGGATCAGCCGGGATGTTTGTATCTCAGAGACTCTCTGTATTATGCATCCACTCTACACGGCACATGGTTTATATTCTCTAGTGTGTTGTGGGTTTTTTCAGGGGGGGGGAGGGGGGAAGTGACGCAGGACTTCTTGCCTGGAGTGACAAAAAGGCTAAAAATGCCCCTGGAGAGATCTGTTGGCTGTCCGTACACTGGAGACTGATTCCAGATCGATTTCTGCGGAGCCCGCCGCATCCACCACCTCGCCACAATGCCCTAATGCATGCCTCCCAACTTTCTGAGATGAGAAAGAGGGAGACTTAAGCCACACCCCTAATCACGCCCCCCATCACACCCCTAGTCAGGGGCATTCCTAGGGTCCTTGGAGATTGGGGGCACCTGTGGACACTAGGTGGGGGGTATATGGCAAAAATGGGCGTGGCCTTGTGTGAAGCCAAATGTACATGAACTTAACAGCGGTGTAAGCTACAGATAACGGGCCTGCCCATCGAAATATTGGATGGAGCCCTCCCTGTCCTTTATTTAGATAATTTGCAATCAGTATAGGCATAGATCAAAGATGTATACGCACATACAATTTTGATTGGTCAATCACTGACCAATCTTACCACCCCCATGCAGTAAGTGGGCCAACAGACAATGCATTTGATGAACAGAGCTAAAATTGGCTAATCAAAATTGTATGTGTGTACCAGGCTTTACAGCTAATACTGTACATACTGAAAGTAGCAGGGATCAGCATACAATACAGCTGGTTTACAATCAGTAAAGGCACAGAGTAACACCTTATACTCTACATACTGGACTTAGATCAGCACACAGTGCAGGCACTAGAGAACAGCGTATACTGTACATACTGTAGGCAGCAGAGATCAGCACACTGCAGCTAGCGCGCCGAAAAATATGAGGGTTACATTGCCGAAAAATGAGTGTGGCCATGGACCAGAATGTGGGTGTGGTCACGGATGGAGACAAATTTAGGTGAATTTAGCAATGTGGGACATTAGATTAGGACAGTGGTGGCGAACCTTTTGGAGGTCGAGTGCCCAAACTGCAACCCAAAAGTCACTTATCTATCGCAAAGTGGCAACAGCAATTTAAACTAAATACTGTACAAACGTTTTAAATCATACATGAACATTATGGAAAATCCAAGCTGAAAATAAACTGTGAAGATAAACAATTTCATCCATCCTACTCCTGAAAAATGTATTCGTTTTTTTAGAACCTCCTGGTTTTATTTTCTGTTCTAAAAAGCTAAAAAAGTAGGTTTAATGCTATTGTCTCATATGATGATGGTTCAGCTTTTCCCATAGTCTCGCAGTTAGCAATCATGTGACCCCCAACTAGACAAATTCAGCAATCATGAGGCCCCCAACAAGACAAATTCAGCAATCATGAGGCCCCCAACAAGACAAATTCAGCAATCATGAGGCCCCCAACAAGACAAATTCAGCAGTCATGAAGCACATAAATAGGCAGGATGCCCCCTGAATATGGTAGACACCTCTCACCTGGCTTCTGAATTCTCCTGTACTGGCTGCTGTGCCTGGCAATACTGTTTTTGGCTGGATTGGGGATGATGTGTGGGCTGAAAGGCCTGGCAGTGATGCTGTGGCCGGGCTGGCAGTAATGCTGTGGCCTGGCTGGCGGTGATGCTGTGGCCGGGCTGGCGGTGATGCTGTGGCCGGGCTGGCTGGCGGTGATGCTGTGGCTGGGTTGGTTGGAGGTGATGCTGTGACCTGGCTTGCGGTAATGCTGGGCTGTGCTTGGCTGGTTGAAGTAAATGCTGGCCTGACTGGTGGTGATGCTGTGGCATTTTTGACAGTGATTCTGGGCTGGTTGGCTGGTGGTGATGCTGGGCTGGCTGGCCTGGATAGTTTAGGTAGTGACAGGTGCCCCCTAGCTAAGGTAGCACCAGGAGTCCCCCAGTTTAGGTGGTGACAGAAGTCCCCCAGTTTAGGTAGTGACAGGCGCCCCCAGGTTAGGTAGTGAGTGACAGGGACCCCCAGGTTAGGTAGTGAGTGACAGGTGCCCCCCAGGTTAGGTAGTGAGTGACAGGGACCCCCAGGTTAGGTAGTGACAGGGACCCCCAGGTTAGGTAGTGAGTGACAGGCGCCCCCCAGGTTAGGTAGTGAGTGACAGGTGCCCCCCAGGTTAGGTAGTGAGTGACAGGGACCCCCAGGTTAGGTAGTGAGTGACAGGGAGCGTGTACGGGGTTACAAAAGAGCTGGGATTCGGGAGACAGACAGAACCCCCCAACACGGGGCAGGTAATGCATGCACACATTACATACATACATTTATACATTGCGGGAACAGCGCCTGGGGTTTTGTTGCATTCGTCGCTCGTCCCGATATCGCTCACCTGTACCGCCACACACCTGACTGACCACCACTAAACATTTTTTACTTACCCGGGGCTTCCTCCAGCCCCATAACCACGGATGCTTCCCTCGCCGTCCTCCTACGGTCTCCCGTTCAGCTGCGATCAGCCCCGGTAACTTGCTCAGTCGCGTCCAGCCTGGGTCTTCTTCAGCACATGCGCGGACCTACTGTACATTCGCAGAAGACCCAGACTGCACGCGACTGAGAAAGTTACGGGGGGATGGCAAGGGACACATCCGTGCCTTATGGGACTGGATGAAGCCCTAGGTAAGTAAAACATTATTTATTTAGTTATATTCATCTCTGAGGTTTTTTTAATAGACACCTCAAAGTTATCACAGTATTTACTGGCAGCCCAGATTCGTTTTTTATTGATTTTGTGTCCAATTAACTGACAGTTGGCAACTTTGCCAGGTAGTACGTGGCCTCTTTCAGTGGTGACAGAGCTGCAGTGTAATGATTGTCTATGCTGCCCAGCTGTCACTAGAGAACACTCTGCCTTGTCTGCTGTTACCAGCAGTGGCAGCCATCTTGCTGTAGACCAGCACAACCTTCATACATATAGACAGGAGGAGACCACAGCCTGCTGCGCTGAGGACACTTTCTGGGAGGCTGTGTTGCTCTGAGCTTCCACCACACAGTCATGTGACCAGCCCCACCCCTCACTTGTGTCCCCTGGTAGCTAGGAGACAGAGGGGGCTGTTTGTGAGCAGCAGCCAGGAGGAGCCCCCATTATCCTGAGTGTGCTGAGCAGGTGGGGGTCTCTCTGCTGCAGTGTGTATATTACTTAGTGCTGGATTGTGTGTGAATAGGTTTGAATAGTCTGTATACCATATTAATGTAAAATATTATAGTGTTTCCATAACCTCTCCCACATCTAGCAGTCTAAGGCTACAGTCACTTTTCATGGACTCGGCACTCTCTGTGGCCGGAGTAAACCCAGGATTTTTAAAAGGAAGGGGGAACCTGAAAGGTTCTCAGTATTAGATTGTGAGCTCCTCTGAGCTGAGGACAGTCAGTGACATGACTATGTACTCTGTAAAGTTGATACTGAGAGTAGGAGAGCAAAAGATTCCTGTCCCCGATCACAACAATAAGTTCAACGTCTCCTTGAGGCCGGTTTTACACTGGAGATAGCAGTGCGGTGCAGCCCGGGGCAGTACCACACCGCGAAAAACAGGCCTTCGGGATGTGTTAGTACGCGGTAATTATCTGGGACCGGGCCAAACAGGAAGTGATGCTGCGGGCCACACCGCCAAAAACAGGCCTAGAGGGATTACAGGGTTATTACGCAGTAATTGCCATCTGGCAGCTGGTCAAGCAGAAAGTGACGCTCACTTCCTGTGGCCGAAGTGATCATGTGCGCAGAATCGTTTTGCTAAAATAGGCTCCTGTGCATGTGCGACACGTAAAAAAAGTGCAGCGGGTTTACACACACGTCGCCATAGACTTACATGACTTCCTGTCCGCTGCAGAACCGCACAGTAACACAGATCTACCAATCCTCGCTCCAGGCCTCCGGAAGGCATATATATGTAATTACTGCCGGGAGACATGGGCGCAGGATACAGCCGATATGTGGCTTATCCTGCTGCTGCACAAGTCCCGGCGACGTTAATTACTATACTCCCTCCAGGTCCGTGTGGATAGTGGGGAATGATATAATTCAGCTTCCAGCTATTGCTGGCAGCAGAATAGCAGTGTTTTAAATTGTAACTTCTGCTCAATCTTCTGACGGTGCCGAAGTTACTGACTGTGCGCTGCTATAGCTGTAATTCCTATTACGGCCTATGGTGGCGCCGGCTGCACCCAAATCTCGTCCGGAAGATGCACCATTGGCTATCTATCATACATACTTCTCCGCATGCATTACGCTGAGTTTAGGCCCTGTTTCCATCAGCATGGTGCATTCGGCTTCTGTTTTTCTGCATGCGGATTTCTGCATTTTCTGTGAATATTAATGCAGAAATCCGGATGTGGCTGCCAATCATTGTACGGGAAACGGATGCATGGCGCCGAAGTCTGCAAAACGCAATCCATATTATTTCTGCACCGCAATGGCAAATGCACATTCAGTGGAAATGACCCCATTGACATGCATTGGTTACGCCCCCTAATCGCCTAAATGTGACTGGGCCCTTAGAGTCCATTGATAGCCCAGCGTTGTGTTTCTGAGCGGTTTGAGGGCCATTCTGGGCAGCGCTTTTCCAGCCTTTCTGAAGCGCTTTTATGGTCAATCTATAGAGTAACACTTTTACCTCACTAAAGTCCACAGAGAGAGATTGTAATGAGAATTTTCATTGGGGGGAAATATATTGTCTACCTCCCTCTATTGTTATTGTTCTGTATTTATATAGCAGTGACATCTTCCACAGCACTTTACAGAGTCTGTTGTCAGGTCACTAACTGTCAATCAAAGGAGCAATCTAATCCCTACCATAGCCATAGTAGACAGTTCTTATTGTAGTCTAAGGCTGCTTACACACCAAGACGTTACAGGCGCACGCACAGCGTGTCTCGCTCCGCATCACGTGGTCCCGCTGGCCAATCAGCGCCACTCTGGGAGACATTATAGGACTCGAGCCGCCTAACGCGGCTCACTCTACCGTCGGCTCTTGCAGCACCATACGTTGTGTTAGGTGCACGTTATGCGACCTTAACGTGCCACCTAATGCAACGTCTTGGTGTGCAAGAAGCCTAAAGGTGGCCACACACCATACAATTAAAAGATCACAATTTTGATCAGTTGTCCCGAAAAGTCGAGAGCTTTTCTTTGTTTTCGATCGATAAATCAGATCGAATTTCCCGCTTTTTTTCGATTTTTGGAGATGTTGGAAATTTCAGACCAGCTTTATCAAGAATTGTATGGTGTGTGATGGGTTGTCAATTACTTGATGTACAGTTCCACTGAATTTTATTCTGAGCTTTCAATTATTTTATTCATGATTGGGAAAACATTTAAAGAGTAACTGTTAGCCCCCAAATTGAAATTTAAAACACTATTGCAATGTTTTATTTATTATATAAGTGAGCCAAAACACCAATGCACAAGTTAAAAATCAATCTAATTTTGTTACTATCTAACCTTTTCCCCCAGCTCCGGACGCAAGCCGCATATCAGATACTGTGGCATGCAGAGCATGCCTATGTCTGGCCGACCCCCCTCTCCCCCCCAGGACCAGGTGCCAATATATTCTCCCCACCGCAGCTGACCGCTCTGACACGGAGAGAGAGCGGCAGCACTTCCAGAGCAGCACCGCAGAGCAGCCGCCGCCGAGTCACATGTGAGAGAATCACATGTGAGAGAGATGCACGGTGCTGGCTGCTCTGCGGTGCTGCTCTGGAAGTGCTGCCGCTCTCTCCGTGTCAGAGCGGTCAGCTGCGGTGGGGAGAATATATTGGCGGAACACAGAAGAGGGGAAAGGGAAAAGGTCGGCACTGCAAAAGGTTCACATCTGTCATATGGGGATCTGCGGAGCTGTAGTAAATGAACTCTTGGATGCCTTCAGCGTGCTCTGGCTATATTGGACAAGTGTCAGGTAGGTAAAAAAAGAGGTGCAAAAGCCGGCACTGCTGTTGGTGTATTTTATTGCCAGGTGCTGTTGTCATCACAAAAAATGCAAAAGATGTAAGGAACGTCACATACCGTGCAAAAGGGCTGGTAGCTGTGAGATAGTGGTGGGCGCTGGGTGCAGGAGCAGGAATATATTGGCACCTGGTCCTGGGGGGAAGAGGGGGGTCGGCCAGACATAGGCATGCTCTGCATGCTACAGTATCTGATATGCGGCTTGCGTCCGGAGCTGGGGGAAAAGGTTAGATAGTAACAAAATTAGATTGATTTTTAACTTGTACATTGGTGTTTTGGCTCACTTGTATAATAAATAAAACATTGCAATAGCGTTTTAAATTTCAATTTGGGGGCTAACAGTTACTCTTTAACATAGGTGTGTCAGATTTTTGAATTGTTACAATCAGTCTGAACCATTGATTGATTGGTATTCTTGAATTGAACAGATATTTAAAAAAGTGTATTATGTGTGGCCACCTTAAAGAGAGTCTGAAGCGAGAATAAAACTCGCTTTTTCCCTTATATTCAGCAGGGGCTTGTTTGCCCCTGCTATAACGCCGCTATCCCGCGGCAGAACGGGGGTCCTTTACCCCCCAAATCCCCTCCGTGCTGGGGAGCGCTTCCTGCTTGAGGCAGGGCTAACGGTCGTAGCCTTGCCTCTCAGCACGTCTATCAGCACTGATCGCCGCCTCTCCCCCGCCCCTCTGTCTTCCTTCACTGAGAGGGGCGGGGGAAAGGCGGAGATCCGCCACTGATAGACACGCATGGGGCAGAGCTACAGCCATTAGCTCTGCCTCCATGAGCAGCAAAATCTACGACCAAGTTGGTAGTGGATTTTGCAGGGGAAGATTTGGGGGATAAAGGACCTCCGTTCTGCCGCAGGATAGCGGTGTTTTAGCAGGGGCAAACATGCCCCTGCTGAATATAAGGGAAAAAGCAAGTTTTATTCTCGCTTCAGAGTCTCTTTAAGGCCATTAACTTACCAGTATTCTTTTGGGGGTGAGGGGGGAGGATGGAGTGCCCGGCAAAAACCAACACAAATACAGGGAAACTAAGAAAACTCCATTCAGATATCCTGGCCCATATTTGATCCGGTGACCATAGTGCTGCTGGTAAGAGTGTGATCCACTACCTTTGTGCTGCCCGTACACTACACCTCTGTGCTGTTATTCAGATACTACTGCAGAGAAATAGACCAACAGGGCTGCCAGGCAACTGGTATTGATTAAAAGGAAATAAACATGACAGCCTCCATATACCTCTCTCTTCAGTTCCCCTTTAAGAGTAATCGACACATGGCATATATAGCATTGGTTTAACCGGGGCAAGCCATATAATGTATTTTGAGGTGTTTTACAACTGTGTTATGTGAAAACTTCTGTGAAAATAAGGAATGGGGGAATCATGAAAAAAAAAACTTAATTTTTTTGTTTATGCCTAATTTTTCTGATAAAATGGATAAACAACTGCAGGGAAAAAAATATTACCGAAAGAATTCCTACATTGTCCTGTAAAAAGAATACCTGCATCACTTTCTTGGCATAAGTAATAAAATGTTATTGCTGGGGGGGGGAGGGGGGGATGCCGCTGAGCAGCGGCTATCATGTAGCGAGACATTGTCTCGCTACATGAAAAAGAAAAATAATAAAAAAAAAAAAAAACGGATTTGCTGCCCCCCCCCCAGTGGATTTTTAGCAAACCGCCAGGAGGGTTAAAGAGACTCGGAGATTATTATTATTGATTTATAAAGCGCCAACATATTCTGTGGCGCTGTACAAAGTAAGAAACAAACATAGGGTACATAATAATACAGACAATGGTGTACACCAATATACAAGATACATAATTAGTGACAAAATACAAAGAATGATACAAAATACAAATTATGGAATTGTATAAATAGTATATAGTATTAATGACAGTGATAAAATTAACATGATGAATACAATGTATAATGGTTACCAAGACACAAGAGGGGGAGAGAGCCCTGCCCTTGCGAGCTTACATGAGTCATAGGTCCTTTTTTTTTCTTACCCGGGCGTCCTCCAGCCCCATAAGCATGGATGCGTCCCTTGCCGTCCTCCTGCGGTCTCCCGTTCAGCCGCGGTGAACCCCAGTAACAGGCTCAGTGACATCAGTCTGGTTCTACTGTGCATGTGCGGACCTTCTGCGCATGCGCAGTAGGCCCGGACTGACGTTACTGAGCCTGTTACCGGAGCTCACAGCGGCTGAACGGGAGACCGCTGAAGGACAGCGATGGACGCATCTGTGCTTATTGGGCTGGAGGAAGCCCCAGGTAATAAAAAAAAAAAACAACTGACTTATGACTTATCTCTGAGGCTCTTTAAGGTTTAGCAAGTTTTTCGTTCCTTAGCATATGTTTGCCATACAGAGAGACTGGGAGGTTATCTCCACCACACCATGTACAGGAAATGTGAGACTAGGGATGTTCTTCCTAGTAGTTAATAGTACGTAGCTACTCGGATTCAAAATCAAAATTGAACAGCTGTGACCACGGGAGATGGGGGATTGACTTACCCATGTGTCCGGCAGTTCCTATGCCTTCCATTCGCGTCACTGGTCACTGGGTGATTAGGTTTCAAATTCAGAAAAAGGGGTGGAGCCACAAACAGCCTATCATATTTGTTTAATTTCAATGGGAATACACAAAGTATTGATACCAAGGACCCCAAAGGTGATAAACTTGATAACTGAGTGACTGTATGTCAAGGTTAGAAAAAGTGGGCGGTGCCAACAACCTAATTTTTTACATGACAGGGTTCCCAAACTTGACACAATTGGCCAATGGGAGATAGGGATTAATATTCAGAAATGGGGTGGAGCCTTCAACAGCCAATCAACATTCACCTATTGATTTTAAAGGGGAATATTTACATTGCTGCCATTCATACACTCTTAATGGCAGAGGCCTCAAACCTGATACAGTCAGTCATTGGGTGACTGGGGTCCAAATTCACTAAAGGGGGTAGGGCCACAAACAGCCAATTAGATTTGTTAGATTGATTTCAGCCATTCTGTTATTGGCAGGGTTCTCAAACTTGACACAGTTGGCCACTTGGTGACTTGGATTAATATTCAGGGAAGTGGGTTGAGCCTACAGCATACACTCTTAATAACAGAGGCCTCAAATCTGGTGCAGTCAGTCACTGGGAGACTGCCAGACTGGGGTTTAAATGTTTAATTTCAATGGGAAAATGCAACTTATTGATGCCAAAGACCACACAGATCATAAACTTGGTCATTGAGTGACTGTATGTCTAGGTTAGAAATAGTGGGCGGAGCCAAAAACAACTAACTTTTTACATGGGAAAATATAAACTGCAGCCATTCTTACTGTTAATGGCAGGGTTCTCAAACTTGACACAGTTAGTCACTGGGTGACCGGGATTAATATTCAGAAAAGTAAGTGGAGCCTACAAGAGTCAATCAAAATTCATCTATTGATTTTCAAGGGGAATATTGAAACTGCTGCCATTTATACACTGTTAATGGCAGAGGACTCAAACCTGCTACAGTTGGTCATTGGGTGACTGGGGTTCAAATGCTGGAGAGGGGCAAAGCCACAAACAGCCAATCTGATTTGTTTAATTTCTGTGGGAATATACAAATTATTGATGCCAAGGACCCCAAAGCTCACAAACTTGGTCATTGAGTGTTTGTGCGTTAGGGTTAGAAAGTGGGCGGAGCCAACACCAGTCAAATACATACACGGGCAACACCGGGTCACCACTGGGTGGAGACAAATATAAATTTCACGGGGAAAATGGAAACTGCAGCCATTCTTACACTGTTAATGGGAGGGTTTTTAAACTTTCCACAGTTGGTCACTGGCTGACTGGGATTAATATTCAGAAAAGTGGGTGGAGCCTACAAAAGTGAATCAAACTTCACCTATTGCTTTTCAAGAGGAATATTTAATTGCTGCCATTCTTGCACTGTTATTGGCACAGGCCTTAAACCTGGCACAGTTGGTTATTGGGTGACTGGGGTTCAAATTCAGAAAAGGGGGTGGAGCCACAAACAGCCAATCAGATTTTTTTCATTTCAATGCAAATTATTGATGCCAAAGACCGCAAAGCTCACACACTTGGTCATTGAGTAATTGTGTGTTAGGGTTAGAAAAAGTGGGCGGAGCCAACACCAGCCAAATACATACCCGGGCATCGCTGGGCAATCAGCTAGTATACAATAAAAATACAGTAAAAAGTCAATCTGAGTAACTAAGCAAAAGTTCATTAAGTGGAGCGCTCCCTGCTTATTGTGTAAAGCCAGAGAAAAGATTGTATATAAATGGGTACAGCGCTCAACACAGTCCAATCCCTCCTATGGGTCAAGGCGATAACACGTACTCCATAAAACATGCAGGGGGATATTTGCCGATGACAAGCTCCCCCTATATGAAAGGACTCACCGGATGGGCTGGCCAAACGGGCCCGTCAGCGCGATAGGGGTATGGGCCACCCCTCAGCCACGTCAGGCAATCACAGCTGGGCACTTGTTATCCAGGCCGAGTCACCTCCAAAAAGAAACGCCTCAAATAGCGTAAAAGTGTAAGGGATGTATTCCCACGTTTATTTTATAAAACAAAAAAAGAGCATATAAAAAGTGTGGACACAGTCCATAAAAACACACATGCAGGTGGTCTTAGCAGAGGAGAAGCGTTCAGCTCTGAAGCTGCCAGCCGTGCTGTATATGCTGCTCCAGCTCGCATCCCTGCTAAACCGCCGCTCGTGTATGGAGGCGCGTGTATCAGACAGTCGCCGCGTCCGTTGACGTCACGCGCAGCGCCGCTCCGTAGCTCCGCCCAACGCGTTTAGTTACCATAGTAACTCATCAGGGGCTCCTGATACACGCGCCTCCATACACGAGCGGCGGTTTAGCGGGCGTGCGAGCTGGAGCAGCATATACAGCACGGCTGGCAGCTTTAGAGCTGAACGCTTCCCCTCTGCTAAGACCACCTGCATGTGTGTTTTTATGGACTGTGTCCACACTTTTTATATGCTCTTTTTTTGTTTTATAAAATAAAGGTGGGAATACATCCCTTACACTTTTATGCTATGTGAGGCGGTTCTTTTTGGAAGTGACTCGTCCTGGATAACAAGTGCCCAGCTGTGGTTGCCTGAGGTGGCTGAGGGGTGGTCCATACCCCTATCGCGCTGACGGACCCGCTTGGCCAGCCCATCCGGTGAGTCCTTTCATATCATGTCATCAGCAAATATCCCCCTGCATGTTTTATGGAGTACGTGTTTTCGCCTTGACCCATAGGAAGGATTGGACTGTGTTGAGCGCTGTACCCATTTATATACAATCAAAAGGTTGGGAGTGATATGGAATGCAATGTGTCACGTGAATGGAAGGCATAGGATCCGCCGGACACATGGGTAAGTTAACCCCCCACCCCTCGCAGTCACAGCATTTTAATGTACATTTTGAATCGGAGTAGCTACATACTCTTAGCTACTCGGAAGAGCATCCCTGTGTGAGACTCCCTCTAGTTTCTGCACTTCTCAGACTTTCACTCTCATTTCTCTCCTCTGCTGTCAGGAATGGCGTCTGCTGATCTGAGGAAGGAGCTGGACTGTTCCATCTGTCTGAGCATTTATACAGATCCTGTGACCCTGAGATGTGGACACAACTTCTGCCGGCTCTGTATAGATCAGGTGTTGGATACACAGGAGGGGGCTGGAGTTTATTCCTGTCCTGAATGCAGAAAAAGATTTCAGCAACGGCCGGCATTGCAAAAGAACATAACGCTGCGAAAAATTGTGGAGAGATTCAGCTCTGCTCAGCCAGATCAGGAAGAGACTGGAGTCTTCTGTACTTACTGTATTCACTCTCCTGTACCGGCTGTTATGTCCTGTCTGCATTGTGAAGCTTCTCTGTGTGACAATCACTTGAGAGTCCACAGCAAGTCAGCAGAACACGTCTTGTGTGACCCCACCACTTCCCTGGAGAACAGGAAATGCTCTGTCCATAGAGAACTGTATAAATATTACTGCATTGTGGACTCGGCCTGTATCTGTGTGTCCTGCAGTTTGGCCGGAGACCACCAGGGACACAAGGTGGAGATGCTGGATGAGGCTTCTGAGAAGAAGAAACAGAAACTAAGAAATGATCTGCAGGAACTGATCACTAAGACAGAGGAGACTGAGAAACAAGTCCAGAGGCTGCAGGAGAACAAAAGAAAAGTGCATGAAAAGTCATTTGGTATAGCAGTTACAGTCACTGTCCTGTTTAGAGACCTCAGGAGACAGCTGGACGACCTGGAGAAGAGAGTCCTGAGAGAGGTCTCCAGGCAGGAGGAGCAGCTTTCTCTGGCATTGGCTGATTTCATTCAACAGCTGGAAATAAAGAAGGCCGAGCTGTCCAGGAAGATGTGTCACATTGAGGAGCTGTGTAACATGACTGACCCACTGACTGTCTTACAGGAATCACACACAGGTGACTTGTGTGACACTGAGGAGGGGGATAAGGAGGACAGAGAGAGACATGATGGGCGGGATCTGGATGTGGCTCTCATCTCACACACATTATACACAGGGTTATCTGATATAATAGCCGGGGTAACTGGAGGCTGCATCATACAGGAGGCTACAGACATATTACTGGATATAAACACCGCTGATAATTATCTACTTCTATCAGATGACCTGAAAATTGTATCCAGGTCAGATATCAGGCAGAATCGCCCAGAAACACCAGAGAGATTTCAGACACACCCTATGGTGATAAGCAGACAGAGTTTCGCCTCAGGGCGACATTACTGGGAAGTGGATGTCAGTAAATCAGAGTGGTGGGGTGTAGGAATGTGTTACCCCAGTATAGACAGGAGAGAGTGGCTGTCAGCGATTGGATATAAGTCCTGGTGTTTGCGCAGGAATATTTATCGGTGTTATGTGCAACATCTCAGTAACGTTATCCGGTTACCTGACAATGTCTCCTCCTGTAATAGAGTCAGGATATATCTGGATTATGAAGTCGGGCGGCTGTCGTTTTATGATCTGTGTGACCCGATCAGACTCCTCCACACCTTCACTGCCACCTTCACTGAGCCCCTCCATGCTGCATTATATGTAGGAAAAGGCTCTATACAGATATGTGGGGAGAGAAGCAGCCAGGAGATGTGAAATAATATAATGTAAGGTTGATAAAATATACTGCTGTGTCATAAACAGGTTGCATTGCTGCATAGCAAGTAGAATGCTGGTAGGACTCCAAACATTTTTTTTTCATACTGAGGGATCCCTTTGTTCATGTTATATTTGTCTACAAGTCCATAAGAGAGAATTTCTTACCACTTCCTGTCTCTTAGGAAGTCAGAGCAAATTCCCCAGAAGAGGGTGGAAATCCCTCCTCCGACAGATGTCACTGGAACAAGTGTCCTCATTGGAGAATTATCATCTGTTCCCGTGACAACCATACATTTCTGGAATTCTCCTGACTCTCCTGCCCTGGTGCCACTGTCACATGACAGGAAGTGAGGGGATAATCTGTACAATAGTAACACAGACTATAACAGCCTGACAGAGCATCTAACCCATCCACATGCAGTGCAAAATAAGAAAAGCTTTAGCCTGAAGTTCCACTTTAAAGGGTGTCTGAAGTGTAAATGAAAAGAAGAAACAGATACTCACCTAAGAAAAGGGAAGGCTATAGGCCCTATAGAGTCTTTCCGTCCTACAGTCTCCACGTTCCACCGATGGGTCAGAGACTGCCCTCTCTTCTCTGCTGCGGGAGACGTCGGCCGTCTTCAGGAGCCCGAATGTGGGAGAATGCGTGGTTGTGCATGCGCAGTATGGAGTGGACCATCTTCAGGGGCATTCGGGCTCCCAAACACGGCCAAAGCCCCCCGCCAGAAGAAAGAGCAGTCTCTAACCAGTCTACTAACGGGGGGCACTGCGATAGAAGATGGGGACCTTAGGAACGGTAAGGCTCTATAGAACCCAGAGCCTTCCCTCTCCTTATGCAGGTGTCTATCTGTTTTTTTTTTTTTATTTTAATTTACACTTCAGACTCTCTTTAAAGGGAACACGAAGGGAGAGGGGTATCGAGGCTGCCATATTTGTTTCTTTTTAAGCAATACAAATTGCCTGGCTATCCTGCTGATCGGCAGAGGCCTCTGATACTTTTAGCCATAGCCCCTGAACAAGCATGCAGCAGATCAGGTGTCTCTGACATTATTGTCAGACCTGACAAGATTAGCTGCATGCTTGTTTCTGGTGTGATTCAGACTCATAAACAGAATAGATGGCAGGCACTCAGACACTGCTGGCACGGGTGTAGCAATAGGGGTTGCAGAGGTTGCTGCAGCATCGGGGCCCTTGG
Organism: Hyperolius riggenbachi; assembly: GCF_040937935.1. Classification (NCBI taxonomy): domain Eukaryota; kingdom Metazoa; phylum Chordata; class Amphibia; order Anura; family Hyperoliidae; genus Hyperolius; species Hyperolius riggenbachi. The sequence continues at coordinate 431,120,657 of NC_090650.1, forward strand.
GCCAGAGGGGTGACTGCTGGTTGTGTAATGGGTTATATCTAACATTTGTTGCAGCAGTGAATACCCCATTCATAAGCTATGTACACAAGACGATGTACAAGTCCCTGAATAAATCCAGGAGAAATTTCCAATTGTGTGCGAACATGTAAAGTGCATATCCAGTGCATAATCAATCACCACAGTCTTGTGCAGTTACATGTAGAGATATACTTATCCCATCAGAGGTGGCTGGATGGAGGCGGGGCTGTGGTGTTGGTACAAAAATCATCCAACCCCAACTCCTCTATGATACAGAAAAGGGGACACCAAAAGCCCAATATAGTGTAGCATGTACTGGTTATGGATGAGATAATGATAAGTAAGTATTGTTATACTCACAAATGAGGGTTACCACTCAGGCAACCACTGTATAAGCAGGTGGACCTGCTAGACCTGCCCCCAATCAGGGTTAAAAAGTTGATCTCTGTAGATCAGAAAAAGGGGTATCAGCCCTCCACCAAGGGTGGACTTGTACAATGTAAAAGCAAACAGTCGCCAGTAGGATAAAAAAAAAAAGGTAAAATGTTTAGGAATAGAGGAGGCAGCGGTGGACTTACCTCCTCCAAGTAGATACAAATTAGTAGTGAGGTTGTATCAACAAAATCATTTTATTTATACAGATCCAAGATTCGGTACAACGCGTTTTGTAAGAATGACTCTGCTTCATCAGGCAATAGGGATGGAGTATACAGCAATGCAGGTGTAAGACTGTGCTAAGCGCCTCTGTATACTCCATCCCTATTGCCTGACGAAGCAGGGTCATTCCTGCAAAATATATAAATTATTTTTTTGATATTCCGTCATTACTAATTTGTGTCTACTTGGAGGACTGAAGTCCACCTCTGCCTCTATTTTTAAGCATTTTACATACATCAGCAGGACAGCCAGGCAACTGGTATTGTTTAAAAGGAAATAAATACAGCAGCCTCACTATACTTCTTTCTTCAGGTTCCCTTTAACTATGGCAAGTGTCAGTTGGTGAATGACGTGATTAGATGCTAGGAGGCAGCACAGACAGTTCTTATTGCAGACAGATGAATGAGGCCCATTTCTGTACAGACATATTTTCATACCTCTCAACCTTTACAGCCAGGAAAGAAGTAACACTACCCCCACCGTCTACACCCCTAAAAGGTAACACCACCCCCGCTTTCCACACCCCTAAAATGTAACACCACCCCCGCTGTCCACACCCCTAAAGTGTAACACCACCCCCGCTGTCCACACCCCTAAAGTGTAACACCAACCCCGCTGCCCACACCCCTAAAGTGTAACACCACCCCAACTGTTTAATTGATTAAGAAATATAGCCAATATACACAGTATATCTTCCCTGCAGTCAATAGTATTTGTGTTCCCCTATTTGCTGTTATGTATTCTATGGTTTTATTTGGTGTTATGTACTCTATTGGTTTTATATCTCCAGAGAGTGTACTCCTAGTCAAACCTTACGCTGGAGAGTGTCCTAGTCAGACCCTACACCGGAGAGTGTCCTCCTAGTCAGACCCTACACTGGAGAGTGTCCTCCTAGTCAGACCCTACACCGGAGAGTGTCCTCCTAGTCAGACCCTACACCGGAGAGTGTCCTAGTCAGACCCTACACCGGAGAGTGTCCTAGCCAGACCCTACACCGGAGAGTGTCCTCCTAGTCAGACCCTAGACCAGAGCGTGTCCTCTTAGTCAGACCCTACACCGGATATTGTCCTCCTAGTCAGACCATACATCGGAGATTGTCCTCCTAGTCAGACCATACACCGGAGAGTGTCGTCCTAGTCAGACCCTACATTGGAGAGCGTCGTCCTAGTCAGACCCTGCATCGGAGAGTGTCTTCCAAGTCATGCCCTACACCTGAGAGTGTCTTCCTAGTCAGACCATACACCGGAGAGTGTCCTAGTCAGACCATACACCGGAGAGTGTCCTCCTAGTCAGACCATACACCGGAGAGTGTCGTCCTAGTCAGACCCTACATTGGAGAGCGTCGTCCTAGTCAGACCCTGCATCGGAGAGTGTCTTCCTAGTCAGGCTCTACACCTGAAAGTGTCTTCCTAGTCAGACCTTACACCGGATAGTATCTTCCTAGTCAGACCCTAAACCGGAGAGTCAGACTCTACACCAGAGAGTGTCCTTCTAAACCAGGCATGGGCAAACTCGGCCCTCCAGCTGTTACGGAACTACAAGTCCCACTATGCATTTGACTTTCTGAGTCATCACTGTGGCTGTCAGACTCCTGCAATGCATTGTGGGACTTGTAGTTTCTTAACAGCTGGAGGGCCAAGTTTGCCCACGCCTGTTCTAGACAGACCCTACACCGGAGAATGTACTCCTAGTCAGACCTTACACCGGAGAGTGTCTTCCTAGTCAGACCCTACATCGGAGAGTCAGACTCTACACCGGAGAGTGTCCTTCTAAACAGACCCTACAACAGAGAATGTCTTAGTTAGAATTTACACCGGAGAGTGTCTTCCTAGTCAGACTTTACATCGGAGAGTGTCCTAGTCAGACCCTACACCGGAGAGTGTCCTCCTAGTCAGACCCTACACCGGAGAGTGTCCTCCTAGTCAGACCCTACACCAGAGAGTGTCCTCCTAGTCAGACCCTACACCGGAGAGTGTCCTCCTAGTCAGACCCTACACCGGAGAGTGTCCTCCTAGTCAGACCCTACACCGGAGAGTGTGCTCCTAGTCAGACCCTACACCGGAGAGTGTCCTCCTAGTCAGACCCTACACCGGAGAGTGTCCTCCTAGTCAGACCCTACACCGGAGAGTGTCCTCCTAGTCAGACCCTACACTGGAGAGTGTCCTCCTAGTCAGACCCTACACCGGAGAGTGTCCTCCTAGTCAGACCCTACACTGGAGAGTGTCCTCCTAGTCAGACCCTACACTGGAGAGTGTCCTCCTAGTCAGACCCTACACTGGAGAGTGTCCTCCTAGTCAGACCCTACACTGGAGAGTGTCCTCCTAGTCAGACCCTACAGCGGAGAATGTCCTCCTAGTCAGACCCTACACCGGAGAGTGTCCTCCTAGTCAGACCCTACACCGGAGAGTGTCCTCCTAGTCAGACCCTACACCGGAGCGTGTCCTCCTAGTCAGACCCTACACCAGAGAGTGTCCTCTTAGTCTTAACAGGAAAGTTCACATAAAGGTCATACCTAAAAAAAATAACACATTTACGGTAGCTGTTTAGAAATCAGTTTGGAAACAAATATCTTGTCCAAATAAGGACTTACTTCTCATTTATTTTGTTGTCCCCAAGACGAATTACACTATTGGGGCTCTTGGTGTCCCTCTGCTATATATATATGCGTGTTTTCAATGAGAAAATGCATACAATGTGCAAAATGATGTTGTGCTTCTGTGTGTTCTTTTCTTGCATGCAAAATTTGCATGCACCGTAAGTGTGAGCAATCCCATTAACTGGTTTTAAAGTAAACCTAAGATGGTATAAAAGGAAGAAATGATGCATACCTGGGGTTTCCTCCAGGCTGATAGGTCCCTCGCCATCCTTCTGTGCTGCCTGGATTCTCTGCAATTTGCCCCGGAAAGTCCTCCAGTCCGGGGCATACTACGCATGCGTGGGCGTGGTTTGCGTCCAACTTCGGGAGTGTGATGGGTGAGTGCGCACAGCTGTACTGCACCTGCACGCCAAATGGAGGATTTTCCAGGGCAAATTGTGGAGGATCCAAGCGGTGCAGGAGGTCGACAATGGACCGATTGGGGGGGGGGGGGGGGGCGAGGTCTGGCGGAAGCCCCAGGTATGTATAATTTCTTACTTTTATACAATCTCAGGTACACTTTAAGCACAAGTACAAATGTTGATTCAACAGAAGCATACAACTTTGACCAGTGTGAATCCAGCAAATATATTTCATAACCTAACTGTGCCCATACACGGTACAATTTTTTCTTCTTTTTTTTTTCATGTGGATAATTTTGTTCGATTATTCTGTTAGATCGAATATAAAGATTTTTCCAATATATCCAATCAAATTTTTATTGAAAAAATTGGATATTCATTCGTTTTTCTTGATCGAAAAGAAAGCTTATTTTCGATTTGATTGTTTTAGTCGAATAAACAGGAAAATCGAACATTTTTATTGTACCGTGTGTATGGACAGCATCACGGCGACCATACATGGTACAATAAAAATGTTCGATTTTCCTGTTTATTCGACTAAATCGTTTGAATCATAAAGATTTTTTTTTGTTTATTTTTGTCAAGAAAATCGAACGAACTTCCCGTATTTTGTATAAAAATCCAATCCGAGATGTTGGAAAAATCTTTATATTCGATATAACAGAATAATTGAATAAAATTATCTAATTGAAACAATTGTACCATGAATGGGCAGTTAGAGAGACTGGGTGAGTCCTATGCTAATGACTTTCTATACCTTATACTTGTATTATTCTTATTATTTTTCTTAATTTATAAAATGCCAGCATATTCAATGGTGCTGTTTAAAGTAAATTGTACTTGTATGCTTAGATACGTGTACACTCTTATTTTACAATGTTACGCATTCCTATTATCTTTGAAGGAGACTTTGTTTTTTGCCTAACCAAAGAATGTTATTATATCTCATTGCTATTAAACGTTACATTATATTCTAAATGATATTTTTCTGCAGTCTGTTAATTAGTATATCTATACGCCCCTTTAGGGAATTGGTGAACTCTCCAAGGCAGTTCCTATCTCTGGAGACTGATACAGCGTCCATCCACCAGCAGACTTAAGCTGGCCATACACCTGGCGATTTTGTGGCCCGATTGATAACGTTATCATATTAGATAAAGATCGGTGGCGCAACAAGCATGCCCAACTGACGATTCGACTGATCTTGTGCTGAAACCGGTCAAATGTATAGATCAAGCAAGCTGGAAAATCTCGGGTCTATGTGGTCAATCAGGTGTGCGGCGTGTGATAATGGGATGAGTGATGAAAGGGGCAGAACCCCCGGGCCGCTTCCCCCCCCCCCCCCCTAATGTTAATGTCCCCCATGCAATAAAATCTCTCACCTGTCCGGCCTCTGCGAGTGTCCAGCTGCTTCTGCTTCCTCCATTCGCATCCTAGGTGACTGCCGGGTACAGCACTGGCATGTGCATGTCACCCACACGGGACGCTAACGGGGAAGAGAGAGTAGCCGGACACTTGTGGCGGCTGGAGAGGTGGGATTATTTAATGGGTGTTCACATTAATATTTGGGGGGAGGGCAGCGGCGAATATAGTGGAAGCTGCATCACAAGGCTGGTTCCCAAGAGATTTTATGCTGAAATCAATTGGGAATCGGCCTGTGGTGAATGGGCAGCCAGCAGATCTCTGATTAATCTCTCTCTGATCTGTCTCTTGTTATATTGCTAGATGTATGGGCAGCTTTACACCAACACTGTCTGCCCACCCAGAGATATACACCACCCCACTGTCCACCCACCCAGAGACTTACACCACTCACTGTCCACCCACTCAGAGAGTTACACCACCCCACTGTCCACCCACCCAGAGACTTACACCACTCACTGTCCACCCACCCAGAGACTTACACCACCCCACTGTCCACCCACCCAGAGACTTACACCACCCCACTGTCCACCCACCCAGAGACTTACACCACTCACTGACCACCCAGAGACTTACACCACTCACTGTCCACCCACCCAGAGACTTACACCACTCACTGTCCATACACCCAGAGACTTACACCACTCACTGTCCATACACCCAGAGACTTACACCACTCACTGTCTGCCCACCCAGAGAATTACACCACTAACTGTCCACCCACCCAGAGACTTATGCTGGGAATACACGGGTTGATCCGGCGGTCGATTAGCCGCCGGATCGACCCCAGCCGCGTCCCCGCTCGTCCGCGCGGATCGATTGCCGCTCGTCCCCGCCGGCGCTTCCTTATCAGCGATTCCCTGCCATTGTCCGCCGGTGGGGATCGATCGGGCGGGAGTCGAGTGGCTTGATCGGGCCAGCTGAATATTATCAGCTGACCGGATCAGCTAGTCGATACACGGTACAGAAACGTACCGTGTATCCCCAGCATTACACTACTCTCACTGTCTGCCCATAGTTAAAGTGTAACTGTCGGGCATAAAATCAAAAATCAATTCTTTATTTTTATCTTGTAAACAGGTACTATGGATGCTAACCAGGCAATCCAAAAGTTAAAATCACCATTACTTTTCTTGTTGATAAATGATCATCCCCCAGTTTATCTGACTCTTTTTTTTTTTGTTATACTGTTTTTTATTAAGTTTTTAAGAAAGAACAACAATCAAAAGAATTTCCGGAGGCTCAATGAATACAGTACAAGGGTCAAGTAGAACATATGAATGAGCAGGATTATGTTTACAGAATGTACAGACATCTCATAGTTAAGGTATAAGTGGAGGAGTCTTTCTGTAGCTACTTGACAAGGGAGTAGAGACAACATGCTTAATATATGTATTCTATTATAACCCCTAAAAAGAGAAATTCCAACATTTGAAGTATCTGAGTGGACCTTCGTCCAAATAGGTATTTAGTTGTAGTTAAAGGAGAGCAGTTAAAGAGGTGAGTGTGAAAATATTGAGAAAAGGAAGGGGGTAAGGAGTGGTAGCCAGTTGTAGAGCAAAAAAAGAGAAAATTGTGGTCCTGTGTATGGAGTTGCATGGTATCACAAAGGTTAGCCAATACTTGTAAGAGAAATCGACAGCTTGAATAAATGGGTATGTAGGTAAAGGCCTAATGTTAATAGAGTATGAGACATTTTTTTTTTTTTGTTTTATGTGGTCAAGGGGGGTGGTAAATAGGCGATGCATAAGGCCATGATTCCCAGATTTTGTGAAAGTTGCGTTCAGTATCCCTGAGTGAGGCTGTAAGTTGTTCCATGGATCTAGTCCAGTTAACTTTGAGGATGACTTCAGATATGTTTGAAGGGGCAATGTTTTTCCAGGCTGAGGCAATAGCTAGTCTAGAGGCGGTTAGTATATGGGTGATTAAGCGATTCGTATGTCTATTTACTTCCGGGATTGGTTTCCAACACAGATCAGATGTGCCCGGGTAGATTTTTGACAATTTTTCAGGGGTAAGATACCAGTGGTAGATAATTTTATAGATATTTTCCTTAATTTGTGTGCACATGGAAGAGTGTTTGGCGTTTTCCCAAATCTCCTCCCAGTCTTCCATAGATATCACTGTAGAGAGTGAGGTTGACCATTTTGTCATGTAGTGATGGTCTGGTATCCAAGTTCCCGATTTGGTAATAAGTAGTATGTAGATTTGGGAAATTAAACTCTTTTGGTAGCCCCCTTGACCACATAGTCGTTCAAATGAGGTAGGTCTGAGTGTTAAGACAGGCTCGTGTATGATGGTGCGTAAAAAATGCGTAGTTTGGTTGTAACCCATGATTAGTTGGGGTGTAAAGGGCATTTTGTCTTCAAGTTGGTTTCTGGTATAGATTTTGCCTGTAAGAGGGTGTATCCAGTTGCTGAGGTTAAAGTAGCCCATTTTGAGCCAGGTAGCCATAAAGGATTCTGAGAGGCCCGGTTTAAAGCCAGGGTTCCCTAGTATTGGGCATAGTGGTGAGGGGGAGGACTTCAACTTAGCCATGGTAGCTGTAGTACGCCATATGTGTAGTGTGAATTTGATAGTTGGTAGCATTTGTTGTTTGGGAAGTTTTGGAGTGGAGTGTGACCAGATTAAGGATGCTAGTGAGATTGGTAGCAAGCTGGTAGCTTCTATGAGACCCCATTTTGTATGAACTTTTAGGCTGGACCACTCAGGGAGTTGTCTTAGGTGTGAGGCATAGTAGTAGGAACGTAGATGTGGAAGCCCAAGACCACCTTGTTCTCTAGGAGATAGAAGTATGGTTTTATGGACTCTTGGCCTTTTATGGTTCCATATAAATTTACCGAAAGCTGATTGTAGAATTTTGAATTGGGAGGATGGTACTAGGACTGGTAAGGTTTCAAATAGGTATAAAAGGCGAGGTAAGATATTCATCTTTAGGGCATATATTCGGCCTAGCCAGGAAATCTTATAGGCTGTCCACTTGTGTAGGTCTTGTAGAATCTTTTGTATAAGAGATGGGAAGTTATGCTTATATATAGTAGTATACGTGGGGGTTAAAAAAATTCCTAAGTATTTTATGGAATGGGATTGCCATTTGTAGGGGAAACTTGATTTCAGGGAGATGAGGAGATCTGGGGTGATTTTTATTGGCAGAGCTTCAGTTTTCTCCTGGTTTAGTTTAAAGCCTGATAGAGATTCGTAAAGGGCTAGTGTAACATGTAGGGCTGGAAGTGAAGTGAGAGGATCAACGATGGTCAGAAGGATATCATCCGCGAATAGAGATATTTTGTATTCATGTTTACCCTGAGTAACCCCCTTAATATTGATGTTTTGCCTAATGGCTGAGGCTAGTGGCTCTATACTCAGGGCGAATAAGAGAGGGGAGAGGGGGCATCCCTGCCGTGTGCCATTATGTATATTAAAAGGTGAATGGGGGGTAAAAGGGAGTTTAACTGATGCTGTTGGTGAGGAGTAGAGGAAGTTAATTAGGTGAAGAAAAGGGCCAGTGAAGCCTTGGTGTTCAAGAACTCTAAATAGGAAGGGCCAATGTAAACGATCGAAGGCCTTCTCTGCATCTAAACTTAAGTATCTGACTCTTATTTGGTACACAAAAATGAACTTACAGGGCATGCTAGGTTGTCCTTTTTTGCTTCACTATTTCCCCTCAGACTTAACTAATGCAGCCTGATTGGCTGAAGCCTCTTTCCCTCCTGTGTTCTGCTGGGTACAAGAATTTTCTCTTTTTTTAACTGCAGCAATATCACTAAAATCAAAACGTGGACAGTGCAATACATCTGTTAAGTAAGTAGAGCAAGTATTTATCTACTTATATATGTATTTTTTTTCTGAGATAGTATGGCTGACTGCTCCTCTTTAAGGCCTGGTGCACACCAGAGGAGTTTTTATGAGCGGTTTGAGTTTTTGAAACCTCCTGCCAATGTTATCCTATGTGTCTATGCACACTGGAGCGATGAGGTTTTGTAAAAAAAAAACCACAGCATTACATTGGGAAGAGCTTTTGAAACCTCTAGCGTTTGGGGAGCTTTTCTGGGGTGTCTCAGCCTTAAGTGTGGGGTTTGATTAAATTCTCTAATATGGGGCAGCGAATCACTGAGTACACTCTAATTGCGTCTCACATATTTCTCCACCTTTTTGTTAATGGTACTATAAATAGATACAAATATTAATTTTCCATCTGATTCCTATTCTAGTCTTTTTTTCTCCTCTACAGTTATTCTTTAAAGATTACTTAAAGAGACTCTGAAGCGAGTCTAAATTCACGTTTTTATTAATGTTAAGCACTATAGCTGGTGCTAAACCGCTGCGTCCCCGCTGCAAAACGAAGGGTTTATACTTCTCAAATCCCTTCTCCTTAATCCGGGGAGCGCTTCCTGCTTGAGGCAGAGCTTAGGGCTGTAGCTCTGCCTCTTTGCGCGTCAATCCCTGGTGATCGCCACCTCTCCCTGCCCCTCTCAATCTTCCTTCACTGAGTGGGGCGGGGAGAGGCGGAGATCAGCCGGCAGATTGACACGCATGGAGGCAGAGCTGCAGCTCAAAGCTCTGCCTCCATGGGCAGCAAAATCCATGACCAAGAAAGTCGTGGATTTTGCACAGGGGATTTGGGGGCTATAAACCCCTCGTTTTGCCACGGGGATGCGGCAGTTTAGCACTAGCTATAGTGCTTAACATTAATAACAGTTAAAAATGTGAATTTAGACTTGCTTCAGAGTCTCTTTAAGGGCAGGGCCGAATTTAGGGGCAGGCCCCCGAGGCCTGGGACTAGGGCGACAGAATTTGCCACATTCCGAAGGGCGAGTGACAGGTTAACTGCACCTGTCACCTGCCATAAGAGCCGCTCACCCACTCTGCAAGTCCGCAGCCGCCCCGCTCTGTCCGCCCGAGCCTGTGTGAACAGAGCAGCTGGCAGGGGCGGTCGCCAGCTACAAGCAGCGCACTGTGAGACAACGAGCCTGCAGCTTCCTGCATACAGACTCTCTCTCAAGCCTCGCTCTGGGCAGTGTCAGTGGCGACTTCCTATACAGCGGGTAACTGCCGCATCGCTGTCTGCCCGCTGTCAATCAAGTCACGTAACATGCTACGTGACGTCAGCTAGCCCAGCCAGGAGTGTGGAGTAGATGTGAGGGTCTGAGGTCTCGCGTGCCACTGGGGTTGATTTATGCATGAGAATCCTAGTGCACAGCCAGGCACCGCGCAGCTTAAGGACTCCTTCCCCCCTCCCTGAAAAAGTTTCTCTGCTGTGCACAGCGATCGCCTCGCTTCCAGCGTGTGTGATGGATGCCAGAGGGTCTGACAGCAGGGGAGATAAAGGCTGCAGGCTGTAAGTGGACACCATTGAAATTACTGTACTGTCTGACTGATGTTGATTGTGTGTCCCCTCCCCCCGTTAGATAACTATACGTAGGGGGCTTCTTACCAGTCCCCATCCTCTGTTGTGATCCCTTCTGTTGTCACGCTGTGACTAATGCTGGGTACACACGTTGTGATTTCCCGCTTGATCCGCGGGATCAATCGATTATTTCCGCCATGTTCGATCGGGTTTCGATCAATACAGCCGTCAATTTACTCATGTTAAGTATGCAAAATCGACGGCTGTAATGATCGAAACCCGATCGAACATGTCGGAAATAATCGAATCGAGCAGGAAATCGAAACGTGTGTACCCAGCACAATGCTGTTGCTCTCTTGCTCTGGGTCTGTCTACTCTGTGCCCTGTGAGCTCCTATTCAGATATATACAGCAGCAACAGCCTATGAGCTTTCTCCAGCCCCCTTTAATCCATCTGCTTGATAGCTGTACTTTCGCAGTTTGACACTGTAAATTCCCCAAGCGGCCCTGTCGTGATTCACTGTGGTCAATCGCACTCCATAGGTGGGAGTGTTCTGTACAAGCGCAATTCTCTAAGACTGCAACATTACTTGTGCAGTAGGATGTAGGGCGATTCGAAGGTGTACACGGCCAGCCTGGGACCACACATGTGCAGTGGCACAAGACTGGGCTGGATCAAGGACTCCACTGCAGAGAATGGAGGGGAACAGGAGGACGGTGATTAAGCAGATAGATTCAAGGTGGCTGGAGGAAGACTCAAGTAAGTATAAAACCGTATACTTTATCTCAGGTTTCCTTTAAAGTGTACCTGAGATGGGAGAAAAGTTCTACTTTACTTACCAGGGGCTTCTTCCATTCCCTCATAGCCTTACAGGTCCCTTGGTTTCCTCCTTATCTGTTAAGTTGTGCCACTGTCCCCATCCAAAAGCTTGCCCACTAGACCAGTTCTGGGCTACTACATATGTGCGGCCCTGGCCATGCACCTCCTCAGTTGTGCTCCTGTGGATGGGAGCATTCTGCGCATGAGTAGTATGCTGCCAGCCATGGGAGCATGATCAAGGAAGTGCGCAGCCGTGCATGTGCAGTACCCCGCGACTGGCGATCTTTCAGAGGGAGATAGCGATAATGTTGGGGGCGGTTGGTGACAGCGGGCCTTGGGTGGAAAAAGTACAAATCCGGCCCTTTTTAAGGGTAGACCCTTTCTTTGCAGGTCATATGCCTGGACAACATGTTTTGAAATGTAAGATTGAGCTATGATCCATCTAAATTCTAAAAAGATCTGTAACAAACTTACTGCTATTCTTTATGACCATAGTATCCAGATACGAGATCATAAGGAGGTCAGAATTAATCATTAATTTAATTTTTTCACAAATGCACAGAACTGATAAAATCTCCCAGAGTTGAGTGGTCCCGTCCAAACACAAAAAAAATGTAATCTATAAAACACCAGCAACATTTGGCATATTTTTGAACAATGGATGAAGTGTTATTAAACTCTTCCTTGTATAACCCCATAAATAAATTAGCATAGACAGGGTCCACACTCGACCCCATCGCAGTTCCTTTGCTCTGAAGGAAAAAAGGATTGTCAAAAAAGAAATCATTCTCTCTCAAAATCAAATTTAAAAGCTTAATCACAAAAGTTCTGTGGCCCACATCATAATCAGGGTATGCAAAAAGATAATACTCTACATCAGAGGTCCCCCAACCTGGGGGCCGCGGCCCCCTGGGGGTCCGTGGGCAGATATCTGGGGGGCCGCGGCGGATCTGGCCTTTCTCCCTCTCCCCCCAGCGGCCGCCGTTCCTGATACCTTATGAGCGGGCGGCCGCTTTCTTCCTTATATTCCCCATAGCCCCTCTCGCATCTCGTATTACAGCAGCGCTTGCTGTGCGACTGCTGTAAGGAGGGAAGGAGGCGGGGCAGCGTTCCCATGGTAACGGCGATTGCCGCTACAGGAAGCCGCTGCCCTATTTCCTACCCTTCCTTACAGCAGCCGTGCGGGAAGCGCTGCTGTAATACGAGGTGTTGCAAGAGGAGAGGAGCTATGGGGAACATAAGGAAGCGACTGCCCGCTCGTAAGGTAACAGGAGCGGCGGCCGCGCGGGGGGAAGAGAGGAGAGGCTACACTGGGCTAACTGTACTGGCGACACTGGGGCAGCGATACTGGGCTAACTATACTTGCTATACTGGGCTAACTATACTTGCTATACTGGGCTAACTATACTTGCTATACTGGGCTAACTATACTTGCTATACTGGGCTAACTGTACTTGCTATACTGGACTAACTATACTTGCTATACTGGGCTAACTATACTTGCTATACTGGGCTAACTATACTTGCTATACTGGGCTAACTGTACTTGCTATACTGGGCTAACTGTACTTGCTATACTGGGCTAACTATACTTGCTATACTGGGCTAACTATACTTGCTATACTGGGCTAACTGTACTTGCTATACTGTGGTAACTGTACTTGCTATACTAGGCTAACTGTACTTGCTATACTGTGGTAACTGTACTTGCTATACTGGGGTAACTATACTTGCTATACTAGGCTAACTGTACTGGCTATACTGTGGTAACTGTACTGGCTATACTGTGGTAACTGTACTTGCTATACTGGGGTAACTATACTTGCTATACTAGGCTAACTGTACTGGCTATACTGTGGTAACTGTACTTGCTATACTGGGGTAACTATACTTGCTATACTAGGCTAACTGTACTTGCTATAGTGTGGTAACTGTACTTGCTATACTGGGCTAACTGTACTTGCTATACTGTGGAAACTACTGGCTATACTGGGGTAGCTATACTTGCTATACTAGGCTAACTGTACTTGCTATAGTGTGGTAACTGTACTTGCTATACTGGGCTAACTGTACTTGCTATACTGTGGTAACTGTACTTGCTATACTAGGCTAACTGTACTTGTTATACTGTGGTAACTGTACTTGCTATACTGGGGTAACTATACTTGCTATACTAGGCTAACTGTACTGGCTATACTGTGGTAACTGTACTTGCTATACTGGGGTAACTATACTTGCTATACTAGGCTAACTGTACTGGCTATACTGTGGTAACTGTACTTGCTATACTGGGGTAACTATACTTGCTATACTAGGCTAACTGTACTTGCTATACTGTGGAAACTGTACTTGCTATACTGTGGAATCTGGGAAAAAAGGGGGGGCTGCTGCCGCCGACACTAGCCACGCCCACTCACCCCTCGCCCCCAGGGGGGCCCCAGAGAAAATTTTGGTTGGGATAGTGGGCCCCTGGCTCAAAAAGGTTGGGGACCCCTGCTCTACATCCTCCTGGATGAAAAGTTATCTTAACCACTTCAGGTTCCGAAGTTTTTACATGTTGAGAATCCTGACAGTTTTGGTATCTTGTCTGTGTCGCTATTCATGCAGCAATAACATTTTATTACTTATGCCATGAAAGTGATGCAGATTTTTTTTTTCAGGACAATGTTGGATTTCTTTCAGTAATAAATATTTTTTCCAAGAACTGTTTATCTTTATATCCATGTTACCAGAAAATGTTGGCGTAAATGGAAAAATTACACTTTTTTCATGTTTCCCCCCCCTCTCTAAATTTCACATAACAAGTGCCACCGTTGTACAACCCTTCAAAATACATTATTTGGCTTGTCCCGGTTAAATCAATACCATATATCAATCAATACCATATATGCCATATGTCCATTAATCTTAGAGAACTCGAGGTGGGTTTTAAGAATCCTATTAGCACACAGAGGCTGGGTCTGCACATAATGCCCAGCCTCTGTTGCTATACTGTCTCCCCCAGTCCCCCCCTCCCCCCCCTGCGCTCTGCTAGCCCCCATAAATCAAACCGCTGTGCGATCGACACTGTCACTCCACCGCTCCCCCGCCTCCTCTATATCGCCACTCCCAGACTGCGTCCCTTCCCTCCAATCAGCAGGGAGGGAAGGGACGCAGGCAGGGAGCAGCGATATAGAGGAGGAGGAGGAGTGTTGGAGAGTGACAGTCTGCATGTAAACAGCCTGCTATTGACACGCTGCATGTCACTAGCACTGCGGTATGATTTATGGGGGCTAGCAGAGAGCAGGGGGGGCCTGGGAGGCAGCAGTATAGCAACAGAGGCTGGGCAGTATATGCAGACCCAGCCTCTGTGTGCTAATAGGATTCTTAGACCCCACCTCAGGTTCTCTTTAAGGCCAATTATAGATGACACTAGGGCTGTGGAGTTGGTCCAAAAATCCTCAGACCCCTCAGTGTAGGATTCTACCGACTCAGACTCCACTAATTTGCATATTACAATTTTGTTGATTGAAAATTTTGTAACATAAAAGGCAATTTATTGCTGCCAACCCTTAGGAATTGTAAAGCTATATTAAGAGGGCATCTGTGTTTCGGAACAAAAAGCTCTACATCCTCTACACCCCAGTCATGAGGTAACGTTTGCTGCATTTCAAATGTGTGGAAAGGAATGCTGCTGTATTGACCAAGAAGATCCTGCAAGCAGACGACATGACGCTGAGGTGAGCAGTGCCGGCACACAAGGAGAGTCACTGCCATTCTTCTGGGCATGTCAAATGTGTCCATTTGTGTGTGAGGGGTGCAGGTGCAGACAATGGGGGCATAGTATAATGGTGTATGTGTATGGGGAAGGGGGTTGCTTTACATTATCATAGATCTATTTGCTCACAGCATAGACACACATTTGGGCTGGGACTGCTGTGAAAGGGAGACAAGTTTGAAGTTTACTCCATTTCTGCTTCAAAATTTTTATTACATTTTTCATAACTCCACCTTTGCAAGTTGCATATCATCAAAAAAGAGAAGGCAAGACGTGTCATACAGGAAGTTGCAGGCAAAAATATAGCCTGGTGAAACTTGCCAGTGGCCTCACATAAAAAAATAACATACTGCCATAAAGATAGGCTATAAAAACAAGGTAGGATTCCATCCAAACAATTGCAACATGGCAAGACTGTTGCCTTTTCTAGAAAGGACACACAATCAGAGAAAGGAGAAGAGAAAGGGAAAGGAGAGAGGAAAAAGAGAGAGGAGTAGAGAGCTAGGCATCTCAAGAATACACACCTACCCACAGCCTCCAATAGCATTTCAGGGTTGGCCTCCAAGGATCCCACACTGTGTGGAACTTCCAGAAGGGACTTTTGGGCATACAAAAAATTGTGGAGGACGCTAGAGCCTGTTGTTTGTAGTTGTCTCCAGCACCCAATTTTCCTGTTATACCCGCTATTCGATGGTATTTCAATGGTAAAGAGGATTCCTGGATCCTCCTGCAGCCTATCAGTCCAGCATAAGGTTCCACTGGAGGTATTTTACTATAAATACCAGTTAAACAGGTTTCTTCTGGACTCAAGCTGGACCATGGACAAGCGCACCCACGCCTTACTTGCACATGCCCAGAAGAACGAAGCTCTCATGCATGGAGGACAAAGTGTAAGAGGCGCGTCATTCTGCTGGACGTGTGCGGACCTTACTCATACTAATCCAGTCTGAAGCAGCCACTTTCTACTGTTAACTATAAGAGTGAGAAGTTGAACAGAAGGAGTAAAGTAGGTGTTGTGAGCCTGCAATGGGAGATTAGGGAGTGGCTTTCACCTAGCATTTTACTGCTGCACTGGTGACGGTGGTGTGTGTGGGCGCGCGCAGCTGTGTTCAGGCCGTGCATAATTACAACTGTGTATAGGACTTGTCTTGTCTGGAAAATCCCAGATAGTTGTAGACTGAAAAGTAAAGGTAGGTTTTTTTTTCAGCCATACATAATAAGGGTGGGTTGTAGAGAGTAACACAGTCCGGGCACCAACCACAAGCGGTAATGCAGAACACCATTAATCCATTTCCAGAAAACCTGACTATACAGACAATGTGATGAGCCTGATAGCCGTTTCACAGGTAAACATGTGCTTCGTCAGAGGCAGAAGTAGGATTAACTTCTGCCTCTGACGAAGCAAGTGTTGACTTGCGAAACGGCTGTCAGGCTCATCACACTGTCTGTATAGTCAGGTGTTCTGGAAATGGATTAAAGGTGACTTCTGCATTACTGCTTGTGGTCGGTGCCCGGACTCTGTTACTCTCTACAACCCACGATGGTGGCATGATTACTGCACCTGTTTCTTCCAGCAGTGCCTAGGCATCTAGTGCCAGTCTACCTCTCCAGTGTTTGAAATACATTATAAGGGCAGCTATGACATACGTTTCCAGCACTTTCCATGCAAAATAATAATTCAAAATAAGTTGTTACTGATTTACTTTGATATTACCTTTCTCACCTTATTTTTAAAACTTTTTTTACTTGTTTGGTGCTTAAAATATTTTATTAAATGTGAAAAACAGGTAAGGCGAGATAATACAGGAACAAGCTTTGGTAAATGAAGCCCAAAATAGCTAATGCTGTCCTGAAAATTGAAAAAGTCTAAGTTTCTTAAAACTTTTGTTTTTCTTTAAGTGTAGCTGCGCTGAGAAAGCCTATTATTGAAGCTAGTAGTCAGCTGATTGGAAGAAAAATACTATTATTTTTGGTGAAGTAAAGCAATTTTTCTGTCACTGTATGTTAAAAACTGCTTGCCAATTGTAAACTCTAGCTACAAGAGTAGTTGGTGTCGCATAGTTTCCCCCAACATATAAAAAAATAGAGAAATGTATACATTACCTGTGTCCATGGGCAGCGCTGCACTGGGGAACTGAAGGCCCCTGGGAACCACTGTGCCCCTCCCCCCATGCCCCCCCCCCCCCGACCCCCGCTCAGTTACATACAAGGTTGTTGCATTGTACACTGAACAGGATGAGTCTGTAAAAACTCTCCATGTCACTCTGAGTCTATGTAGACGTTAAGTAAAGCAAGAGTCTCATCCGTTTGCCATAAATACCTCACGATCCTTGCAAGATCCCATGTAATTGATGTATCTGGATGACACTTGTAAATGCAAATAAAATGAAAAATCTCTCTACCTCCTTCTGATTGTACAGTATGTTCTAACATTGTCAGTCAACAGGAATAGAGTCTGAAGAAAGCTTTCAAGCTGAAATATTACTGTTTTTCTTTTAAACTAGCCAATAAACTAGAGCTTGCATTTTAAAGACAAGAAGTTTTGAATCAGGATAATAATCCTTATTCATAATTTCCCGTCTGTACAATACAAGCTCTAATCTCCAGCAATGCTCAGCTACTAAGATAAAGAATTACACACACAGTGTTTCTCTCCATCCTGCCTCTTCCTCCTCCCCTTGCTTGTAGAGTCGTGAGACACAGGCTGGGGGCTGGAATAAATTGTCTGTGATCTGTCCACACAGGAGTAGCTTGCTAGCAAGTAAAGAATAAAGCATGCCAGCAAGCTAGCCAAGTACATCTGAGGGTAACTTCTTCATTAATAGCACCATCATTTGGACAATCTGCTCTGTTTGTGATGTTTACATTTGGTTCCTATCATTGCTGAAATAGTTAGCCTGAGTTAGGCAAAAAAAATATCTGAAGCCCGCCATACAAACATCGATTTTGATCGCCCAAATGGGCCCTACCAGTCAACCATTGTGCCCCCCTTGTGCCTCCCCAAAGATTTGAAGCTGGAGCTGCCTCTGCCTGTACCCACCCCATACACTGCACTCACCAACAGTTGCTGCACCCACCAACAGGGACTGCTGCACACATACTGGATTATTGGCTGAGGCATATTCATGTCACTGACTGTATTCACAAGAGCTCACAATCTAGTCCTACCATAGTCATAGTGTAATGTCCTACCATATTATTATTATGTATTTATATTGCACTGACATCTTCTGCAGCACTTTACAGAGTACATAGCCATGTCGCTGACTGTCCTCAGAGGAGCTCACAATCTCATCCCTACCATGCGATAGTCTTACTGTCCTACCATATTTGCCATTTATATAGCGCTGACATCTTCTGCAGCACTTTACAGAGTACATAGTCATATCACTGAATGTATTCACAGGAGCACAGTCTAATCCCTACCATAGTCAGGGCCGATTTAAGGGGCCCTGTAACAAACTGTAGTGTTGGGGCCACCCTGCGCAAAGCCCATCCCTCCCCTGCCATTACCCCTCTGATCCCTGGGGCCCAGGAAGTATAAATTTTGCAGTATAATTACCTATCAGTCCCGGCGGATGGGCATCGGCTGCACTTTCGGGCACGCTGTCTCCCTCCCACTCTATGGGCTCGATTCAGTAAACCGTGCTAAGTGTTAGCATGCCTGTGAAAAGTCCTATATCACGCCTAAAGTTAGTTTAGGCATGATAAATTCACATCTAAAGACTTTGGGCGTGATAACTAGGGTGCTAACTGGGTTAGCACCCTTTACTAAATTCACATCGCGCGCAAAGTCCCGCACGCAAAACTTTGTGCGCGCACCGCGAAAACAGCGCACCCGATGCGCCTATAAGGTCGCATTGGGTGCGACCTTAACGTCGCACCTTGTGACGTTAAATTCGCACCCAATGCAACCTTATAGGCGCATCGGGTGTACCCTTTTCGGCGCAGACCACGCTGTGCGCACGCAAAGTTTTCAGTGTGGGACTTTGCGCACGATGTGAATTTAGTAAACGGTTAGCACCCTAGTTATCACGCCCAAAGTCTTTAGGCGTGCTAACTGGGTTAGCACCGTTTACTGAATCAAGCCCTATGACCCGGTGAGTGTTTACACATGAGACGCCGGATCATAGAGAAGAAGGGAGACAGCAGGTCTGAAAGTGCAGCCGCTGGCCGCCCGCTCACTTGCCGGGACTGATAGGTAATTATTGCTGCAATGAAACCTGACAGCCCATTCTATAATTTTGCATGCCGTATCCAACTTTTCGTATATAATGCAAAAAATAGCATTCAAATGTGAATTCTGGTGTCTGTACTCTTACCAGAAAAAGGAACTTGTCAGGCTGTTACTAGGCAGAACATGCATAAAACGCATGTAAAATGCCATGGATTTTTTTTAATTTTCAGGGCCATTGCAATAAACATTGCGTGAAAACACAATGCTACTGTGGAAACGTAGCCTAAAGGTAGCCAGCCATACATCTAGCGATGATGGGCAGATTCGACCAAGAGACAAATCTCTCTCTGATCGAATCTGAGAGATCGTTTGGCAGCCCATACACCGCAGGCCAATTCCCAATCAATTTCAGCATGAAATCTCTCGGGAATCGTCCAAGCCTGCCGCAAGCGCCTCCTCGCCGCTGTTGCCTAACGTATGTGTGCGCATGTGTGCATTTATACGTTACCGGTCCTGTGTCGCGGTGCCCGCCCTTCTGGATCCTCCGCCCTTCCATAGCCGCCTACATCACACATCACGTCACACACCGGTGTACCATGCACCAGCAGCGCGTGTGGGGCTAACAGAAGAGTGGGGATTCGGAGTTGGACAGACACCGCGACACGAGACAGGTAATGTATAAATACACACATTACATACATCTACATATTGCGTGAACTGCACCGGATATTTCGTCCCGTTTGTGGCTCATCTCGATATTGTTTGCCATTACCGCCGCGCACCCGACCGACCACAACGGCCCAACATCTTGCAACATGTCCAACCGATATCTGCAACTAATTTCGGCCAAAAATCGGTTGCATTGTTGGTCAGGCGTGCAGTTTACGGCACTGATTTTCATCCAATTCCGATTATAATAAGCAAATCCAAGTCAAGTCTCCTGATGTATGGCCACCTTAAGCCTTGTTCACATCGCGGTCCAATCGCGTTAGCGTTGCGTGTTTTTTGACGCGCTTTTTTTTTTTCGATTCCCGGCGCTCAGGTGGGCGCTGTGTTTTTGTTAAAAGTGCTTTTCCAGAGCGTTTTTTTAGTTTATTCATCAATAAGGAGAAGGCACTCAACTGGCTTCCAAAACTTGCGTTCATCGAATCATTTAGCAATTACACTGCGGTTTTTTAATTTACTCCCTGACGCATGTCAGGAAGTGAACTCTTTGACCCGGAAAAGAATAAATACAATTTATTAATTCTTACAAACGCAAACACAATCGCTGCACAAATCGAATTTGCTAGCGTTTTGTGTTTTTCCTATATCTTCCATTGAGGCAAAATCGCCTCAAAAATGGTACATGATGCAGTGCTTTTCTGAGCGGATCGGAAAGGAATCGCTCAGATGTGAAATTGCCTGCGCTTAAAAAAAGGGCAAAAACGTCCTTAGGGCATGTTCATACTGCAGGCGTTTTTGGGTTTTTTTTTTACACGCGGGCGATTTTTAAAATTTCCCACCAAACGCTTGTGCAATGAATGTCTATGAGAAGGTTCATATCAGCGCGGGTCGTGCGCTGTCCGTTCATTAAAGCAGTGCGTGCTCCATTTTTGAGTTGATTCTGCTTCAATGGAAAGTATAGGAGAAATGCAACACTCACAAAATCGCTTTGGTAGCGATTGCGTTCGCGTTTTTAAGAATAAATACATTGTATTTATTCTTTTCCGGGTCAAACTGTTCACTTCCTGGCTTGTCTCAGGGAGTTAATTACAAAACCGCTCGGGAAAAATGCTTAGAAAACCACTAAGCACAAAAACGAATCGCCCACCCAAGCGCCGGGAATTGGAAAAAAAAGACGCCTCAAAAACAGCCCACCGCGGACGGACAAGCAAACAGAACGCAATGTGAACAAGGCCTTAGTGTGAACGAGCCATTAGGGCTCATTCACACTAGAAGCGCTTTTCTGAGCTTTTTGCGATTGAATTATTTTTAAAAATTGCTCCCATTCACTTTCATTAAAATCGCGGTAAAAATCGTGGAAAAATTGCCATGATTTTTTAATCGTGTACACGAAAAATCACGGTGATTTTTCCTTGATTTTAATAAAAGTGAATGGGAGCGATTTAAAAAAAAACCAATAATCTCAAAACGCTCAGAAAAGCGCATCTAGTGTGAATGGGCCCTTAGAGAGAGTTTTTTAATGGATACCTCAAAGTTATCAAAGAAGTCATCAGCAGTCATGATTTCTTTACTTTTTTTATTGCTGTCTGTAAACATACTGACAGTTGGCAACTGTGCCTGTTATGCTAGGTACACACCATACAATTTTCTGTTAGATTTTCTCTTTTAGATTTACCTGCCAGATAGCTTTTTTCCATGTTGTAGGTAAATCTAACAGAAGAATCTAACAGAAAATTGTATGGTGTGTATCTAGCATTAGTGTGTGGCCCACTGGTCCTTCCTTCAGGCTGTCACTAGAGAACACTCTGCCTTGTCTGCTAGTATCAGCAGTGGCAGCCATCTTGCTGTAGACCAGCACAACAGTCATACATATAGACAGGAGGAGACCACAGCCTGCTGCGCTGAGGACACTTTTGGGAGGCTGTGTTGCTCTGAGCCTCCACCACACAGTCATGTGACCAGCCCCACCCCTCCATTCTCCCGCGGATTCTCTGAGCCTGCAGCAGCCTTGCCTGTGTCCCCTGGTAGCTGGGAGAGGGAGCTGTGTGTGATCAGCAGCCAGGAGGAGCCCCCATTATCCTGAGTGTGCTGAACAGGTGGGGGTCTCTCTGCTGCAATGTTTATTATACTTAGTGCTGGATTGTGTGTGAATAGGACTGAATAGTCTGTCTACCATATTAATGTAAAATATTATAGTGTTTCCATTACCTCTCCCACATCTGGCAGTGTAAGGCTGCAGTAAGCTTTCATGGACTCAGCACTCTCTGTGGCCGGGGCACACCCAGGATTTTCAGGGGAAGGGGTGTCCTGAAAGGTTCTCAGTATTAGATTGTGAGCTGAGGACAGTCAGAGACACGACTATGTACCTTGTAAATTTGATACTGCATAGTTCCCAATGGTTGCTCTTTTGGAGGGACAGTCCCTCTGTCTTTTTCATTTGTCCCTCTTTCAGGACTGTGTCCCTCTTTCTATGTTAATATATATATTCCTCTACTAAAAATGTGTTTGACTCTAAACTTTATTCCCATCCTTTAAATTAATAAGTTACTAATTTTAAATTGTTAATATGAAGGAAAATGAACCAGGATAGAAAAGACTGGTGTGGTTTGAATTATAAATCAAAATATTTTTCCTATGAAATCTTTATGGTATGCGTGACTAGGGGTGTGATGAGGTGTGATCAGGGGTGTGGCAGGGGCGTGGTTTAAGTGTCCCTCTTTCTCGTCTCAAAAAGTTGGGAGGTATGGATACTGAGAGTAGGAGAGCAAAAGATTCCTGTCCCCAATCACGAGGATAAGTTCAACGTCTCCTTGAGGCCGGGTTCACACTGGAGATTAGCGGTGCGTTGCAGCCCTGGGCCGTACCACACCGCCAAAAACTGGCCTTCGGGATTACCGAAGTAGCGCTGCGGGTCAAAAACAGGCCTTCGGGGATTACTGGGTTAGTACGCGGTAATCCCCGTCTGGCAGCCGGCCAAGCAGGAAGTGACGCTCATTTCCTGTGGCCGAAGCGATCATGTGCGCAAAAGCGCATTCCTAAAATATGCTACTGTGCATGTGCGACATGTAAAACTTGCAGCGGGTTTACACACATGTCGCCATCGACTCACATGACTTCTGGGCCACCGCAGAACCGCACAGTAACATAGAGTTATCCTAGCGTCGGGGATGCGGCGAAAAGTCACTTCTTTCACATCGCATCCGTAGGAAAGTCCCCATAGACTTTCATTGCCCTGCGGTGGGGTGCGGCAAAAATACCGCAATACACCACCTCAGTGTAAAAGGCCCCTCATAACAATCCCAACATAAATTGCAGTGTATATGGCCTGACGGCCGTTTCGCAAATAAAAACCCGCTTCGTCAGAGCCAAAAAGTTTTTTTTTTAGTTTACTATACCCAAATGTTTACTATACCGGAGTTTATCATAACGAGATAATACTGTATTTATCAATCCTCGCTCCAGGCCTCCGGAAGGCATAGATATGTAATTGCTGCTCGGAGACATGGGCGCAGGATACAGCCAGTATATGGCTTATCCTGCTGCTGCACAAGTCCCGGCAACTTTAATCACTATTCCCCCTCCAGGTGCACGTGGATAGTGGGGATTGGGGAATGATATAATTCGGCTTCGAGGTATTGCTGGCGGCGGAATTACAGTATTTTAAAATGTAACTTCTGCTCAATCTTCTGACGGTGCCGAAGTTACACCGCTATAGCTGTATTTCCTATTACGGCCTATGGTGGCGCCGGCTGCACCCAAATCTCGTCCGGAAGATGCACCATTGGCTATCTATCATACATGCTTCTCCGCATGCATTACGCTGAGTTTAGGCCCTGTTTCCATTAGCTTGGTGCATTCTGCTTCCGTTTTTCTGCATGCGGATTTCTGCATTTTCTGTGACTGTTAATGCGGAGATCCGGCTGTGGCTGCCAATCATTGTACGGGAAACGGATGCATGGCGCCGAAGTCTGCAAAACGCAATCCATATTTTGTCTGCACCGCAATGGCAAATTCACATTCAGTGGAAATGACCCCATTGACATGCATTGCTTACAGTTTCAGTGCAAATATTCACATTGTGAATTCGCAGTCAGCGGAAACGGGCCCTAGGTGTGACCCCTGCATAAGGGCCCATTCACACTTACATGCGTAAAATGATTAGCGCTAGAGTTTTGTGCTGCCGATTTTTTTATACTGATGAATGCAAATTTTTCACTGGACATTTTAGCATTTTTTGAGCAATTGTTGTCAGGTCAAGGACAGAAAGCCCATAAAGATAGCACCACTCTAATGAAATAGTAACATTTATTCAAAAAATATATAGCATTGATACAAAATATGACATCTTTGAGTTTCAAAAAAGATAAAAACAATTAAAACCGACCATATGGTCCAAAATGGTAACAACTGCATACAATCATGTCTTTGAGCAAATCAAAGGTACAATCCACCATATAAATATAATCACAGATATGCGCAAAAGGTGGATCAGCGCAACACCAGGCCGCCTCTGAATGGCCTCCAATCAGAGATGCGCTGAGCCCCCCCAGGAACTACAAACGCACCTTGAACCCAAACAGAAGCTCTGCATATACACCAAAAGCATGGCTGTTAAGTGGGAGCAGCTGACCAAAAACGAATTAAATTAGTACATAGCAAGGAAATGAGCAGAGCTACTTAAAAACAGACTAGTGCCTACCTGCAAAAGAGTGCAAGCCCCACTTGTGGAGTCGAATACACACCGAGCATACACATGACCTGTCTACCACTGGAGGATGTTGGTTTCCTGTAACAGCTTGCATGCAACCTATTAAGTACTCATCCCTCCCACTGCGAAGAAGTCAATCCTCCATGGGAGGGGCCTAACACTAACTAAATCCTAACCTATGTATATGCATAGCCTGGGTGCGCTACCAAGTAAAATTGAAAAATCGAAAATTGCGCAAAAGGTGGATCAGCGCAACACCAGGCCGCCTCCGAATGGCCTCCAATCAGAGATGCGCTGAGCCCCCCCAGGAACTACAAACGCACCTTGAACCCAAACAGAAGCTCTGCATATACACCAAAAGCATGGCTGTTAAGTGGGAGCAGCTGACCAAAAACAAATTAAATTAGTACATAGCAAGAAAATGAGCAGCGCTACTTAAAAACAGACTAGTGCCTACCTGCAAAAGAGTGCAAGCCCCACTTGTGGAGTCAAATACACACCGAGCATACACATGACCTGTCTACCACTGGAGGAGGATGTTGGTTTCCTGTAACAGCTTGCATGCAACCTATTAAGTACTCGTCCCTCCCACTGCGAAGCGCACCCAGGCTATGCATATACATAGGTTAGGATTTAGTTAGTGTTAGGCCCCTCCCATGGAGGATTGACTTCTTCGCAGTGGGAGGGACGAGTACTTAATAGGTTGCATGCAAGCTGTTACAGGAAACCAACTTCCTCCTCCAGTGGTAGACAGGTCATGTGTATGCTCGGTGTGTATTCGACTCCACAAGTGGGGCTTGCACTCTTTTGCAGGTAGGCACTAGTCTGTTTTTAAGTAGCGCTGCTCATTTCCTTGCTATGTACTAATTTAATTCGTTTTTGGTCAGCTGCTCCCACTTAACAGCCATGCTTTTGGTGTATATGCAGAGCTGTTTGGGTTCAAGGTGCGTTTGTAGTTCCTGGGGGGGCTCAGCGCATCTCTGATTGGAGGCCATTCGGAGGCGGCCTGGTGTTGCGCTGATCCACCTTTTGCGCAATTTTCGATTTTTCAATTTTACTTGGTAGCGCACCCAGGCTATGCATATACATAGGTTAGGATTTAGCTAGTGTTAGGCCCCTCCCACGGAGGATTGACTTCTTCGCAGTGGGAGGGACGAGTACTTAATAGGTTGCATGCAAGCTGTTACAGGAAACCAACATCCTCCTCTAGTGGTAAACAGGTCATGTGTATGCTCGGTGTGTATTCGACTCCACAAGTGGGGCTTGCACTCTTTTGCAGGTAGGCACTAGTCTGTTTTTAAGTAGCGCTGCTCATAATCACAGATATGGCACAAAATTATGCCTATATGATCGCCTCAGTGTGCATCTAATCAGAGCACACACAAGGGTGATCCCGGGTTCAGCAAGAAAAACATATAAATATATACATCCACATACAATAGTGTAAATAGCA
The DNA here is from genome assembly GCF_040937935.1 of Hyperolius riggenbachi. Classification (NCBI taxonomy): domain Eukaryota; kingdom Metazoa; phylum Chordata; class Amphibia; order Anura; family Hyperoliidae; genus Hyperolius; species Hyperolius riggenbachi. The sequence goes on from NC_090650.1 coordinate 431,146,678, forward strand.
AGTGCAAAAAAATATATGTATATATAGTAATGGAGCAATACCTAAATAAGAAATAATGTGCAAACCAGCAAGGGCTGCTATATCAATAACCCTGGGAGCAGCTGTTACCATTTTGGACCATATGGTCGGTTTTAATTGTTTTTATCTTTTTTGAAACTCAAAGATGTCATATTTTGTATTAATGCTATACACTTTTTGAATAAATGTTACTATTTCATTAGAGTGGTGCTATCTTTATGGGCTTTCTGTCCTTGAACTTTGTATATGTTTTTTGAGCCCTTGCACACTCCTATTAACATTGTTTAGTGTTGCGGACATACTGTTACTAATTGTTGTCAGGTCACTAACTGTCAAAGGAGCTCACAATCTAATCCCTACCATAGCCATAGTAGACTGTTCTTATTGTAGTCTAAAGGTGGCCACACACCATACAATTAAAAGATCTAATTTGTCCCCAATTCGACAATTTCGGTTGTACCGAGAAATCGAGAGCTTTTCTTTGTTTTCTGATCAAATTGCTTTTTTCAATCTTTGGAGATGTTGGCAATTTCAGACCAGCTTTATCAAGAATTGCATGGTGTGTGATGGATTGTCAATTACTTGATGTACAGTTCCATTCAATTTTTTCTGAGCTTTCAATTATTTTTTTCATAATAGGGGAACAATTGGACATAGGTGTGTGGTACATTGGTCAGATTTTTGAATTGTTACAATCAGTCTGAAAAATTGATTGCTATTCTTGAATTGAACACATATTTTTAAAAAGTGTATTATGTGTGGCCACCTTAAGGCCATTAACTTACCAGTATGCTTTGGGGGGGGGGGGGGGGGGGAGGGGGGAGCACCTCTGTGCTGCCCGTACATCTTCTGTGCTGCCCGTACACTACACCTCTGTGCTGCCCGTACACTACACCTCTGTGCTGCCCGTACACTACACCTCTGTGCTGCCCGTACACTACACCTCTGTGCTGCCCGTACACTACACCTCTGTGCTGCCCGTACACTACACCTCTGTGCTGCCCGTACACTACACCTCTGTTCTGCCCGTACACTACACCTCTGTGCCGCCCATACACTACATCCTCTGTGCTGCCCGTACACTACACCTATGTGCTGCCCGTATACTACATCCTCTGTGCTGCCCGTACACTACACCTCTGTGCTGCCCGTACACTACACCTCTGTGCTGCCCGTACACTACACCTCTGTGCCGCCCATACACTACATCCTCTGTGCTGCCCGTACACTACACCTCTGTGCTGCCCGTACACTACACCTCTGTGCTGCCCGTACACTACACCTCTGTGCTGCCCGTACACTACACCTCTGTGCTGCCCGTACACTACACCTCTGTGCTGCCCGTACACTACACCTCTGTGCTGCCCGTACACTACACCTCTGTTCTGCCCGTACACTACACCTCTGTGCCGCCCATACACTACATCCTCTGTGCTGCCCGTACACTACACCTATGTGCTGCCCGTACACTACATCCTCTGTGCTGCCCGTACACTACACCTCTGTGCTGCCCGTACACTACACCTCTGTGCTGCCCGTACACTACACCTCTGTGCTGCCCGTACACTACACCTCTGTGCTGCCCGTACACTACACCTCTGTGCTGCCCGTACACTACACCTCTGTGCTGCCCGTACACTACACCTCTGTGCTGCCCGTACACTACACCTCTGTGCCGCCCATACACTACATCCTCTGTGCTGCCCGTATACTACATCCTCTGTGCTGCCCGTACAATACACCTCTGGGCGCCCCTACACCTCTGTGCTGCCCGTACACTACACCTCTGTGCTGCCCGTACACTACACCTCTGTGCTGCCCGTACACTACACCTCTGTGCTGCCCGTACACTACACCTCTGTGCTGCCCGTAAACTACACCTCTGTGCTGCCCGTACACCTCTGTGCTGCCCGTACACTACACCTCTGTGCTGCCCTTACACTACATCTCTGTGCTGGCCATACCCTACACCTCTATGCTGCTCATACAGTACACCACTGTGCTGGCCGTACACTACACCTCTGTGCTGCCTTTACACTACACCTCTGTGCTGTCCATACACCTCTGCGCTGCCCATACACTACACCTCTGCGCTGCCCATACACTACACCTTTGTGCTTCCCTTACACTACACTTCTGCGCTGCCCTTACACTACACCTCTGTGCTGCCCGTACACTACACCTCTGCGCTGCCCATACACCTCTGTGCTGCCCGTACACTACGCCTCTGTGCTGCCCGTACACTACGCCTCTGGGCTGCCTATACACTACACCTCTGTGCTGCCCATACACCTCTGTGCTGCTCATACGCTAAAAACTGCAATTTGTGTTTCCTTCTACTATTTCTATACACAAACATATTCTTTCCATCATGCAACCTGCCTATGCCTGGTGGGCACACTATTTGCTAGTCAGTCATAAAGTTGAAAAAGAAAAGCTTTATAAGGCTTTTTTTCTCTAAAGTTAAAGTGACCGTGTCACATAAAAAAATTGTTTTTTTTTCTACAAATAATTAACAACTACATAATTAACTCAATGTGTCATCTAAATTTGGCCTTAAGAGTAATCGACTCATGGCATATATGGTATCGGGTTTAACCAGGACGAGCCAAATAATGTATTCTGAGGTGTTTTACAACTGTGGCACTTTCTATGGGAAAATTATGGGGGAAACGTGAAAAGTGTAATTTTTGTGTTCATGCCTAATTTTTCTGATAGAATGGAAGTAAAGATAAGCGGTATTTGAAAAAAAATATTACCGAAAGAAATCCTACATTGGGGTCAATTTCATAAAGCATTACCGCATTCGGTAATGCAGAAAACAGCTGACTTTACTGAGCACTTAGGAAAATATCAATTCATCAAGAATGTTACTGCATGGAAAGCTGAAATTACCGAGCAGTGAGGTAAATTACTGACTTGTGTGGTAATTACCTAAACATTTCAGTAAATGTCAATCCATAAAGCATACAACATGCAGTAAATCCACAAAACAATACCGTCTGCTTTGAAGTGGTGAAAAGAGAGCGGAGACTGTGTCGGGAGCGTGACTCACAAGCAGAAGCAGTGAAAAATGTGACTGACATGAGGCAGGGAGCCAATAGAAACAGCCCCTGTTCTCCTGCAAGTCTGAATAATGGAATCTGATAGGACCCACAGCCTTCTCAGGCGGGACAAGCTTTTAAACCCCCCAGGCTAGCAGTAGAGCGAGAACAGAACAAAACAGGCTTCCCCTGAATACCTTAGGCTGTTTAACCTCTTTGTTTCCTGTTTGAAGATGTGTAGGAGCTAGTGGGGAAAATCACCCAAGCATGGCATGTGTAAAGTTACTTGGAAGTTAATGTAAGCTGTGGCAATTAAATAGAATGTTAAGAAAGACTAATAGACAAATTCAGAGCAGATTCAGAGCAAGCAGAGGCAATATAACAAAACGTACATCTAAAGGGATGTCTGGGATGCCTCTTACTATTGTAATGCTCTCACTGCACGGAACAGCTTGTAACAACACAGAGACACTCCACTCTCTTCTGCTGTTATGGACAAGTTTTTTTGTCAATGGGCTTCGGTAATTTACTGAACTGCTACCGCACCTGTGAAAATTTTTGTCAATTAGCACACAAAGTCTAAAATACCGAATGCAGTATTTATTTCGCACAGCCTTTTATAAGTTGACTCCAATGTCCTGAAAAAAAAATCACATTATTTTCATGGCATAAGTAATAAAATGTTATTGCTGCATCAATAGTGACACAGCCAAAATGCCAAAATTCTAAACACGTAAAAACCCGAGATCTGAAGTGATTAAGATAACAGGAGAAAGTTCTGTTGCCTGCCCACTCACCACATGTATCTGCATCCGCCACCTCGCCAGCCTGATGCTGTCCCCCACACCTATTATTCAGTGCCCCCCACCCCTGCCCAGTCTATACATTACGTGGCTGCGTCCGCCGCTGCCTTCGGGCGCTGTTCTCTTCTGTCCATACACGTGCCTCTTGTGGGTGCCGAAATAACATGGATGCGTGTGTGACGTTACACACGCCCAAGTGTATGCCGTCAACCACGTAGGATGGAAGATGGCACCTGGAGTCCGCATGAAGCTAGCAGCGGACATAGAGAGGTAATGTATAGAGCACTGGGGGGGACATTGATTATTAGGGGAAACAGCGTCGGTGGGGTTCGTTGCATTTGTCACTCATCCCGATATTGCTCACCACACCCAACCGACCACGACAGCCCAACTTGCAGTATGTCCGAGCGATTCATTCAGCCAATTTGGCGCCTTGTCGATCGCACGTGCACTTGGCAGCACCAATTTTCATCTGGTTCAATTAAAATAATCGCATTGGATGGTTGATCGGCCACCAAGTCGTCTGATGTATGGCCACCTTAAAGGGCTGTTGAGCTCCTTTTAATTTGCACTTACCTGGGGCTTCCTCTAGCCCCCAAGGTCCCCCGGTTTCCTCCTGTCTCTTCTCCTGGTCCTGCTGGCAGCTCCGTTAGTTGTCAACTTTGGCTTGAAGTCGCCAGTACGCGTCCCGGCCGCGCACGCTATGTGTCATCACACCGGCTTCACAGTTAGAGAACCAAGCATGCATTGGACCCTCGCGCTGGGCGAAGTGATGACGCATAGCGTGTGCAGCGGGGACGCATACTGGCAACTTCAAGTCGAAGTCTCCAATTAACAGAGCCAACAGTGGAACCGGAAGAGGAGCCAGGAGGATGCCGGGTGCCTACGGTGGGCTAGAGGAAGCCCCAGGTAAGTGCACATTTTTAAAGGAACTTAGGGTCCCTTTTAAAGTTTAAGAAGTTTTTTGTTCCTTAAAGGGAACCTTAACTGAACGGGGGTAAAGAGTTTCAATTACCTGGGGCTATTACCAGCCCCCTGCAGCAGTCCTGTGCCCTCGGAGCCGCTCTGGAGTCCTCCGGTCCCCCGCTGTCACTTAGTTTCGTTTTTGACGACTCACCAGTCGGCCGGCCGCTATGCGTATTATTGGACGCATTCTCTACTGCAATTAGCGCTGTTGCGGACCGCAACGCGTACAAAAATATCTACACATGCGGAATGCGGCAACGCGTATTTTTGGACGCGTTGCGGTCCGCAACAGCGCTAATTGCAGTAGGGAATGCGTCCAATAATACGCATGGCAGCCGGCTGACTGGTGAGTCGTCAAAAACGAAACTAAGTGACAGCGGGGGACCAGAGGATTCCAGAGCGGCTCCGAGGGCACAGGACTTCTGCAGGGGGCTGGTAATAGCCCCAGGTCAGTGAAACTCTTTACCCCCATTCAGTTAAGTTTCCCTTTAAGGCTTAGTGTATGTTTGCTATACAGAGAGACTTGGAGGTTATTTCCACCACACCGTGTTCAAGAAATGTGAGACTAGGGGGATTGCTCTTGGAAATGTAAATGAAACAGCTGTGACCGTGGGAGGTGGGAGGTTAACTTACCCATGTGATCCTATGCCTTCCAATCGCTTCACACGTCGCGCTCCATGTCACACACACGCTTCCTCCTTCCAGCTTGAAGATGAAAGGGTGGGAGTGACATGGAAGGCAACGTGTGACACGCATGGAAGGCATAGGATCTGCCGGACACATGGGTAAGTTAACCCCCCGCATCCTATACGCACAGCTGTTTAATTTACATTTTGAATCGGAGTAGCTACATACTCTTAGCTACTCGGAAGAGCATCCCTGTGTGAGATTCCCTCTAGTTTCTGCACTTCTCAGACTTTCACTCTCATTTCTCTCCTCTGCTGTCAGGAATGGCTTCTGCTGATCTGAGGAAGGAGCTGGACTGTTCCATCTGTCTGACCATTTATACAGATCCTGTGACCCTGAGATGTGGGCACAACTTCTGCCGGCTCTGTATAGATCAGGTGTTGGATACACAGGAGGTGACTGGAGTTTATTCCTGTCCTGAATGCAGAAAAAGGTTTCAGCAAAGGCCGGCACTGCAGAGGAACATAACATTGTGTAACATTGTGGGGAGTTTCCGCTCTGCTCAGCCAGATCAGGAAGAGACTGGAGTCTTCTGTACTTACTGTATTCACTCTCCTGTACCGGCTGTTATGTCCTGTCTGCTGTGTGAAGCTTCTCTGTGTGACAATCACCTGAGAGTCCACAGCAAGTCACCAGAACACGTCTTGTGTGACCCCACCACTTCCCTGGAGAACAGGAAATGCTCCGTCCATAGAGAACTGTATAAATATTACTGCACTGTGGACTCTGCCTGTATCTGTGTGTCCTGCAGTTTGGCCGGAGACCACCAGGGACACAAGGTGCAGATGCTGGATGAGGCCTGCAAGAAGAAGAAGCAGAAACTAAGAAATGATCTGCAGGAACTGATCACTAAGACAGAGGAGACTCAGAAAGAAGTCCAGAGTCTGCAGGAGAACAAAAGAAATGTCCATAAAAAGTCATCTGGTGTAACAGAGAGAGTCACTGGCCTGTTTAGAGACCTCAGGAGACAGCTGGACGACCTGGAGAAGAGAGTCCTGAGAGAGGTTTCCAGGCAGGAGGAGCAGCTTTTTCTGGCATTGGCTGATTTCATTCAGCAGCTGGAAATAAAGAAGGCCGAGCTGTCCAGGAAGATGTGTCACATTGAGGAGCTGTGTAACATGACTGACCCACTGACTGTCTTACAGGAATCACACACAGGTGACTTGTGTGACACTGAGGAGGGGGATAAGGAGGACAGAGAGAGACATGATGGGCGGGATCTGGATGTGGCTCTCATCACACACACATTACACACAGGGTTATCTGATATAATAGCCGGGGTAACTGGAGGTTGCTTCATACAGGAGGCTGCAGACATATTACTGGATATAAACACAGCTAGTAATCATCTACATATATCAGATGACATGAAAATTGTATTCAGGTCAGATATCAGGCAGAATCGCCCACAAACACCAGAGAGATTTCAGAATTGCACTCAGGTTTTAAGCAGACAGAGTTTCTCCTCAGGGCGACATTACTGGGAAGTGGATGTCAGTAAATCAGAGTGTTGGTTTGTAGGAATGTGTTACCCCAGTATAGACAGGGGAGGAAAGAAGTCTTCAATTGGAAATAACAAGTCCTGGTGTTTGTGGAGGTATAATAATCTGTGTGGAGTGACACATGACAGGAAAGGTATCCGGTTACCTGGCAATGTCTCCAGTAATAGAATCCGGATATATCTGGATTATGAGGCGGGGCAGTTGTCCTTTTATGATCTGTGTGTCCCGATCAGACACCTCCACACCTTCACTGCCACCTTCACTGAGCCCCTCCATGCTACATTACATGTAGTAAAAGGTTCTATAAAGATATGTGGGAGAAGCAACCAGGAGATGGGAGATAATATAATGTAGGGCTGATAGAATATACTGCTGTGTCATAAACAGGTTATGTTGCTGCATAGCAAGTAGAATACTGGTAGGACTCAAGATATTTTTTTTCATACTGAGGGAAAGGTAATTTGTCCATTTTATATTTCTGTCTGTGAACCCATAGAGAGGATTTCTCACAACTTCCTGTCTCACAGACCTCACAGGAAGTCAGAGCAAATTCCCCAGAAGAGGGTGGAAATCCCACCTCAGACAGATGTCACTGGAACAAGTGTACTCATTGGAGATGTATCACCTGTTCCCATGACAACCATACATTTTTTAAATTCTCCTGACTCTCCTGCCCTGGTGCTGCTGTCACATGACAGGAAGCGAGGGGATAATCGGCACAATGGTAACACAGACTATAACAGCCTGACAGAGCATCTAACCCATCCACATGCTGTGCAAAATAAGAAAAGCTTTAGCCTCGAGTTTCACTTTAAAGGGTGTCTGAAGTGTAAATAAAAAGAAAAAACAGATACTCACCTAAGAAAAGGGAAGGCTCTGGGTCCTATAGAGTCTTTCCATTCCTCCTACGGTCCCCATGTTCCACCGATGGGTCAGAGACTGCCCTCTCTTCCCTGCTGCGCGAGGCGTTGGCCGTCTTCAGGATCCCGAATGTGAGAGAATGCGTACTTGCGCATGCGCAGTATGGAGCGAACCATCTTTGGGAGCACTCGAGCTCCAAAACACGGATGAAACCCCCAGCCACGGAAGAAAGAGCAGTCTCTAACCCATCAGTCAATGTCTACTAACAGGGGGACATCGCGGTGGAACGTGGGAACCTTAGGAGGAACGGGAAGGCTGTATAGAACCCAGAGCCTTCCCTCTCCTTACGTAGGTACCTTTTTTTTTTTTTTTTTTTTTTTACACGTCGGACTCTCTTTAAAGGGAACCTGAAGGGAGAGGGATATGGAGGCTGCCATATTTATTTAATTTCAAGCAATACCAGTTGCCTGGCTATCCTGCTGATCCTCTGCCTTTTAATACTTTTAGTCAGAGACAGCAGATCAGGTGTTTCTGACATTATTGTCAGGTCTGACAAGATTAGCTGCATGCTTGTTTCTGGTGGGATTCAGACTCATAGACAGCAGGGATGGCAGGCACTCAGACACTGCTGGTTGTGTAATGGGTAAAATCCAGCATTTGCTGCAGCAGCGAATACACCAGTCATAAGCTATGTACACAAGACGACATACAAGTCCCTGAATAAATCCAGGAGGAATTGCCAATTGTGTACGAACATGTAAAGTGCATATCCAGTGCATAATCTATCAACCCAGTCTTGTGCAATTACATGTAGAGATATACATATCCCATCAGTGGTGGCTGGGTTGGAGGCAGGGCTGTGGAGTTGGTACAAAAATCATCCGACCCCAACTCCTCAGTTTATGATACAGAAAACGGGACACCAAGAGCCCAATATAGTGTAGTATGTAATGGTTATGGAGGAGATAATGAAACGTAAGTATCGTTATACTCACAAATGAGGGTTACCACTCAGGCAACCACTGTATAAGCAGGTGAACCTGCTAGACCTGCCCCCAATCAGGATTAAAAAGTCGCTCTCCGTAGATCAGAAAAAGGGGTATCAGCCCTCCACCAAGGGTGGACTTGTACAATGTAAAAGCAAACAGTCACCAGTAGGATAAAAAAAGGTAAAATGTTTAGAAATAGAGGAGGCAGAGGTGGACTTACCTCCTCCAAGTAGATACAAATTAGTAATAAATAATTTAGACACTCCACGATTCACTACAACACGTTTAGCAGGAATGACTCTGCTTCATCAGGCAATAGGGACAGAGTATACAGCAATGCAGGTCTAAGACTATGCCAAGCGCCTCTGTATACTCCATCCCTATTGCCTGATGAAGCAGGGTCATTTCTGCGAAACCCGTTGTAGTGAATCTTGGAGTATCTAAATTATTTATTACTAATTTGTGTCTACTTGGAGGAGGTAAGTCCACCTCTGCTTCTATTTTTAAACATTTTACCTTTATTTATTTATTTATTTTATCCTACTGTCTCCTCTGTTTACTTTTACATTTCTCAGTTTATGAAACCTCCGAATCCAGGTACCCCAAAATTGCTTCGACTCCACAGCCCTGGGTGGAGGAGGCGCATTGGGCGCCAGGTGCAAAAAGGCGTCTTCCGAGGTCTGTTCACATGCAATTGGCACTTACAGCTATAGTGCCAAACATTTTCTTTTCTCCTGGGTTATTCAGATGCTACTGCAGCCACATAGATCAGCAGAACAGCCAGGCAACTGGTATGGATTACAAAGAAATAAATACAGAAGTCTCCCTATACTTCTTGCTTCAGGTTTTCTTTTAACTTTGGAAAGTTTTAGTTGTTGAATGAGGTGATTAGTTGCTAGGAGGCAGCACAGAGAGTTCTTATTGCAGACAGATGAATTAATATTCATATGTCAAATATTGTATCCATGTTTGATTGGTTTAGAAATGTATATAGCCAATATACACAGTATATGTTCCATATGTCAATAGTATCTGTTTACCTTATTTTCTGTTATGTATTCTAAGGTTTTATTTGGTGTTATGTATTCTGTTGGTTTTATATCTCCAGAGTCCACACCCTACACCGGAGAGTGTGCTCCTAGTCAGACCCTACACCGGAGAGTGTGCTCCTAGTCAGACCCTACACCGGAGAGTGTGCTCCTAGTCAGACCCTACACCGGACAGTGTGCTCCTAGTCAGACCCTACATCAGAGAGAGTCTTCCTAGTCAGACCCTACACCGGAGAGTGTCTTCCTAGTCAGACACCAGAGAGTGTCTTCCTAGTCAGACCCTACACCAGAGAGTGTCGTCCTAGTCAGACCCTACACCGTAGAGTGTCGTCCTAGTCAGACCCTACACCGTAGAGTGTCGTCCTAGTCAGACCCTACACCGTAGAGTGTCGTCCTAGTCAGACCCTACACCGTAGAGTGTCGTCCTAGTCAGACCCTACACCGGAGAGTGTCGTCCTAGTCAGACCCTACACCGGAGAGTGTCGTCCTAGTCAGACCCTACACCGGAGAGTGTCGTCCTAGTCAGACCCTACACCGGAGAGTGTCGTCCTAGTCAGACCCTACACCGGAGAGTGTCGTCCTAGTCAGACCCTACACCGGAGAGTGTCGTCCTAGTCAGACCCTACACCGGAGAGTGTCGTCCTAGTCAGACCCTACACCGGAGAGTGTCGTCCTAGTCAGACCCTACACCGGAGAGTGTCGTCCTAGTCAGACCCTACACCGGAGAGTGTCGTCCTAGTCAGACCCTACACCGGAGAGTGTCGTCCTAGTCAGACCCTACACCGGAGAGTGTCGTCCTAGTCAGACCCTACACCGGAGAGTGTCGTCCTAGTCAGACCCTACACCGGAGAGTGTCGTCCTAGTCAGACCCTACACCGGAGAGTGTCGTCCTAGTCAGACCCTACACCGGAGAGTGTCGTCCTAGTCAGACCCTACACCGGAGAGTGTCCTCCTAGTCAGACCCTACACCGGAGAGTGTCCTCCTAGTCAGACCCTACACCGGAGAGTGTGCTCCTAGTCAGACCCTACACCGGAGAGTGTGCTCCTAGTCAGACCCTACACCGGAGAGTGTCCTCCTAGTCAGACCCTACACCTGAGAGTGTCCTCCTAGTCAGACCCTACACCTGAGAGTGTCCTCCTAGTCAGACCCTACACCGGAGAGTGTCCTCCTAGTCAGACCCTACACCGAAGAGTGTCCTCCTAGTCAGACCCTTCACCGGAGAGTGTCCTCCTAGTCAGACCCTACACCGGAGAGTGTCCTCCGAGTCAGACCCTACACCGGAGAGTGTCCTCCGAGTCAGACCCTACACCGGAGAGTGTCCTCCGAGTCAGACCCTACACCGGAGAGTGTCCTCCGAGTCAGACCCTACACCGGAGAGTGTCCTCCTAGTCAGACCCTGCACCGGAGAGTGTCCTCCTAGTCAGACCCTACACCGGAGAGTGTCCTCCTAGTCAGACCCTACACCGGAGAGTGTCCTCCTAGTCAGACCCTACACCTGAGAGTGTCCTCCTAGTCAGACCCTACACCTGAGAGTGTCCTCCTAGTCAGACCCTACACCTGAGAGTGTCCTCCTAGTCAGACCCTACACCTGAGAGTGTCCTCCTAGTCAGACCCTACACCTGAGAGTGTCCTCCTAGTCAGACCCTACACCTGAGAGTGTCCTCCTAGTCAGACCCTACACCGGAGAGTGTCCTCCTAGTCAGACCCTACACCGAAGAGTGTCCTCCTAGTCAGACCCTACACCGGAGAGTGTCCTCCTAGTCAGACCCTACACCGGAGAGTGTCCTCCTAGTCAGACCCTACACCGGAGAGTGTCCTCCTAGTCAGACCCTACACCGGAGAGTGTCCTCCTAGTCAGACCCTACACCGGAGAGTGTCCTCCTAGTCAGACCCTACACCTGAGTGTCCTCCTAGTCAGACCCTCCTACACCGGAGAGTGTCGTCCTAGTCAGACCCTCCTACACCGGAGAGTGTCGTCCTAGTCAGACCCTCCTACACCGGAGAGTGTCGTCCTAGTCAGACCCTCCTACACCGGAGAGTGTCGTCCTAGTCAGACCCTCCTACACCGGAGAGTGTCGTCCTAGTCAGACCCTCCTACACCGGAGAGTGTCGTCCTAGTCAGACCCTACACCGGAGAGTGTCGTCCTAGTCAGACCCTACACCGGAGAGTGTCCTCCTAGTCAGACCCTACACCGGAGAGTGTCCTCCTAGTCAGACCCTACACCGGAGAGTGTCCTCCTAGTCAGACCCTCCTACACCGGAGAGTGTCCTCCTAGTCAGACCCTCCTACACCGGAGAGTGTCCTCCTAGTCAGACCCTCCTACACCGGAGAGTGTCCTCCTAGTCAGACCCTCCTACACCGGAGAGTGTCCTCCTAGTCAGACCCTCCTACACCGGAGAGTGTCCTCCTAGTCAGACCCTCCTACACCGGAGAGTGTCCTCCTAGTCAGACCCTCCTACACCGGAGAGTGTCCTCCTAGTCAGACCCTCCTACACCGGAGAGTGTCCTCCTAGTCAGACCCTCCTACACCGGAGAGTGTCCTCCTAGTCAGACCCTCCTACACCGGAGAGTGTCCTCCTAGTCAGACCCTCCTACACCGGAGAGTGTCCTCCTAGTCAGACCCTCCTACACCGGAGAGTGTCCTCCTAGTCAGACCCTCCTACACCGGAGAGTGTCCTCCTAGTCAGACCCTCCTACACCGGAGAGTGTCCTCCTAGTCAGACCCTCCTACACCGGAGAGTGTCCTCCTAGTCAGACCCTCCTACACCGGAGAGTGTCCTCCTAGTCAGACCCTCCTACACCGGAGAGTGTCCTCCTAGTCAGACCCTCCTACACCGGAGAGTGTCCTCCTAGTCAGACCCTCCTACACCGGAGAGTGTCCTCCTAGTCAGACCCTCCTACACCGGAGAGTGTCCTCCTAGTCAGACCCTCCTACACCGGAGAGTGTCCTCCTAGTCAGACCCTCCTACACCGGAGAGTGTCCTCCTAGTCAGACCCTCCTACACCGGAGAGTGTCCTCCTAGTCAGACCCTCCTACACCGGAGAGTGTCCTCCTAGTCAGACCCTCCTACACCGGAGAGTGTCCTCCTAGTCAGACCCTCCTACACCGGAGAGTGTCCTCCTAGTCAGACCCTCCTACACCGGAGAGTGTCCTCCTAGTCAGACCCTCCTACACCGGAGAGTGTCCTCCTAGTCAGACCCTCCTACACCGGAGAGTGTCCTCCTAGTCAGACCCTCCTACACCGGAGAGTGTCCTCCTAGTCAGACCCTCCTACACCGGAGAGTGTCCTCCTAGTCAGACCCTCCTACACCGGAGAGTGTCCTCCTAGTCAGACCCTCCTACACCGGAGAGTGTCCTCCTAGTCAGACCCTCCTACACCGGAGAGTGTCCTCCTAGTCAGACCCTCCTACACCGGAGAGTGTCCTCCTAGTCAGACCCTCCTACACCGGAGAGTGTCCTCCTAGTCAGACCCTCCTACACCGGAGAGTGTCCTCCTAGTCAGACCCTCCTACACCGGAGAGTGTCCTCCTAGTCAGACCCTCCTACACCGGAGAGTGTCCTCCTAGTCAGACCCTCCTACACCGGAGAGTGTCCTCCTAGTCAGACCCTCCTACACCGGAGAGTGTCCTCCTAGTCAGACCCTCCTACACCGGAGAGTGTCCTCCTAGTCAGACCCTCCTACACCGGAGAGTGTCCTCCTAGTCAGACCCTCCTACACCGGAGAGTGTCCTCCTAGTCAGACCCTCCTACACCGGAGAGTGTCCTCCTAGTCAGACCCTCCTACACCGGAGAGTGTCCTCCTAGTCAGACCCTCCTACACCGGAGAGTGTCCTCCTAGTCAGACCCTCCTACACCGGAGAGTGTCCTCCTAGTCAGACCCTCCTACACCGGAGAGTGTCCTCCTAGTCAGACCCTCCTACACCGGAGAGTGTCCTCCTAGTTAGACCCTACACCGGAGAGTGTCGTCCTAGTCAGACCCTACACCTGAGAGTGTCCTCCTAGTCAGACCCTACACTGGAGAGTGTCCTCCTAGTCAGACCCTCCTACACCGGAGAGTGTCCTCCTAGTCAGACCCTCCTACACCGGAGAGTGTCCTCCTAGTCAGACCCTCCTACACCGGAGAGTGTCCTCCTAGTCAGACCCTCCACACCGGAGAGTGTCCTCCTAGTTAGACCCTACACCGGAGAGTGTCGTCCTAGTCAGACCCTACACCTGAGAGTGTCCTCCTAGTCAGACCCTACACCGGAGAGTGTCCTCCTAGTCAGACCCTCCTACACCGGAGAGTGTCCTCCTAGTCAGACCCTCCTACACCGGAGAGTGTCCTCCTAGTCAGACCCTCCTACACCGGAGAGTGTCCTCCTAGTCAGACCCTCCTACACCGGAGAGTGTCCTCCTAGTCAGACCCTCCTACACCGGAGAGTGTCCTCCTAGTTAGACCCTACACCGGAGAGTGTCGTCCTAGTCAGACCCTACACCTGAGAGTGTCCTCCTAGTCAGACCCTACACCGGAGAGTGTCCTCCTAGTCAGACCCTACGCCAGAGAGTGTCCTCCTAGTCAGACCCTACGCCGGAGAGTGTCCTCCTAGTCAGACCCTACGCCGGAGAGTGTCCTCCTAGTCAGACCCTACGCCGGAGAGTGTCCTCCTAGTCAGACCCTACGCCGGAGAGTGTCCTCCTAGTCAGACCCTACGCCGGAGAGTGTCCTCCTAGTCAGACCCTACGCCGGAGAGTGTCCTCCTAGTCAGACCCTACGCCGGAGAGTGTCCTCCTAGTCAGACCCTACGCCGGAGAGTGTCCTCCTAGTCAGACCCTACGCCGGAGAGTGTCCTCCTAGTCAGACCCTATGCCGGAGTGTGTCCTCCTAGTCAGACCCTGCATCGGAGAGTGTCCTCCTAGTCAGACCCTACAGCGGAGTGTCCTCCTAGTCAGACCGTACACCGTAGAGGGTTCTACTAGTCTTAACAGGAAAGTTAACATAAAGGTCGTACCTAAAAAAACAATGACACATTTACGGCAGCTGTTCAGAAATCTGTCTGTTAAGAAATCAGTTTGAAAACTAATATCTTGTCCAAACAAGAACTTACTTTGAAAAACTATAAATATCTAAAGGTGCTCACTAACAGTACAATCTCCCGTACATTGGATTGAACGGATCGGGTACCGTTAATGGTGCTTTTTCGATCGTTCAGTCAATCTTTATTTTGGAACAATTTTTGTAGGCTGACCAGATTGCTCATCATTTTCTCATCCGTTGGGCCAGAATGATCATTTCTGATCGCTACAATTGGATTAAACGGTTGATTGTTTAGGAAATTGGTTTGTTATTGGGCAGGGTAGGAGTTCTGTGACTGGATTTGGGAGGGTTCACACTCGTATTTTACATCCAGATTTTTGGACTCCATGCACATTTACCTGCATTTATATGGGGTTAGTAAATGGGTGGGTGGAGCCTCTCCTTTTTCAAATATTCTAATAGCTTTACTGATCGAGACTAATGTCATCAATTCATCTGCTAACATTGGCATTGTACTCTCCACACTCCACAATTTCTTAAAGGAATTATCAGGCAAACAAAAAATGAGTTTCACTTACCTGGGGCTTCTACCTGCCCCATGCAGCCATCCTGTGCCCTCGCTGTCACTCACTGCTGCTCCAGTCCCCCGCTGCCAGCTAGTTTAGTTTTTGCCGACCTCGGGGTAGGCGGGCCGCATTGCGTAAATTTTTACGCATTCCTGCTATTGCAGGAATATTAACGCATACAATTTTTCGCATTAGCGGTGCAACACTAATAAATTTTAGCGTTAGCATTGCAATGCAAAAATTTATTAGCGTTGCACTGCTAACGCGAAAAATTGTATGTGTTCATGTTCCTGCACTAGCGAGAATGTGTAAAAATCTACGCAATGCAGCCCGCCAACCCACGAGGTCGGCAAAAACGAAACTAGCTGGCAGCGGGGGACTGGAGCAGCAGTGAGTGACTACGAGGGCACAGGATGGCTGCATGGGGCTGGTAGAAGCCCAAGGTAAGTGAAACTCTTTTTTTTTTTTGCCTGATAATTCCTTTAACCAGTTCGCATTCAGTCGTTTTTCGCTTCATGCATCCGAACAATGTTCACCTCCCATTCATTAGCCTATAACTTTATTACTACTTATCACAATGAACTGATCTATATCTTGTTTTTTCCGCCACCAATTAGGCTTTCTTTGGGGGGTACATTTTACTAAGAGCCACTTTACTGTAAATGCATTTTAAAAGGAAGAATAAGAAGAAAACGGAAACAAATCATTATTTCTCACTTTTCGGCAATTATAGTTTTAAAATAATACATGCCTCCATAATTAAAACCCACGTATTGTATATGCCCATTTGTCCCGTTTATTACACCATTTAAATTATGTCCCTATCACAATGTATGGCGACAATATTTTATTTGGAAATAAAAGTGCATTTTTTCCGTTTTGCATTCATCACTATTTACAAGCTTATAATAAAAAAAAAGAAGAAATATTTCATCTTTACATAGATATTTAAAAAGTTTAGACCCTTAGGTAAATATTTGTGTTTTTTTTTTTTTTTTAATTGTAATGTTTTTTTTTTTTTTTAATTAAACATTTTATGTGGGTATTTTTGGGAGGGTGGGATTGAAATTGTATTTTTTTTGTAAATATATGTGTATTTTTATTTTTATTTAACATTTAGATGTAGTTTACTTTTTGGCCACAAGATGGCAGCCATGAGTTGTTTACAGTGACGTCACTCTAAGCGTACCACGTACGCTTAGAGCGACATAGGAAGCAGAAAAAGCGTAGCTTCCGAGAGAAGCTGTCGCTTTTTCTGCGGGGGAGAGGAATCAGTGATCGGGCACCGTTGCCCGATTCACTGATTAACTGGCTAACAAACCGCCCGGCCGGGAGCGCGCGTGCACGCGCGCGATCGGCCGCGTGGACGCGCAGGAGCGCACATGGCTTCCTGGACGTGAGTTTCACGTCCAGGAATGTCAAATAGTTAAGAACCGGTTGGAAACGTTTTAAGATGATGTGCAGGAGGTCGTTATGGTAGCAACTACACTGTTATAGTTAATTTTATTATATGTTGTATTATGCACTTTAAAATGCTATATTCCTCATGTTGTTAACTGCAAGATGTACTATACTGTATGTTATTTTTCCTTTTAAAAAACTCAATAAACATGATTGAGAACAAAAAATATATATGTATGCGTGTTTTCATTTAATGCATACAATGTCCAAAATAATGATGTGCTTCTGTGTGTTCTTTTCCTGCATGCAAAATTTGCATGCACCATAAGTGTGAACAATCCCATTAACTGGTTTTAAAGTAAACCTGAGAGGATACATGTAACGATTGTGGAATTCTCTCCGTGATCAGCGCACAAGCCGTGCGCTGACACCGCGGAAATCCTCCACAAGCGTGTAATTTGCAGGAACCCAGCAGTAGGTGCAATGCACCTGCAGAGGGAAATTCCTGTCGGCAGGTGGAGCTGTGGAGTGCAGAGGAACAACTCCTCTGCCCTACCACACACGCCAGACAGGAATTGCACGAAGGGGAGAAACGCAATCGCAAGAGAAGCGATTGATAGTGAGCACAGAGACAGATTGTGTGTGTGTGCATCAAACTAGTCGCCAACCCGCGACTGTGCACACACCACAGCAGATATGAAGCAGGAACGCGATCGCGAGAGGTGCGATCGCCAGACGTGACACAAGGCTACAGCAAGGCGGAGCACGAGAGTAGCAAAGGCACAGCAAATCATACAATGAGGAGATACGGAAAATAACAAACGCTAGCTAACCGCGAACACCGCACTCATTCGCAACAGTGCACGAGGTTATGCGCGGTCTCCACGTGATAAGCACAATAGAGACAAGCACGCCTAACTAACCGACACAAGACAGACACCACACAAACGCGCTTGCTACACGGTTGCCTTACCGCAGGCACCAGCAAGCGCACGCAAACAGACAGACAACGAGAATCGATCAAACAGGAACCACTGCTCTTACCGTCAGAGCCAGTGCGAACCAGGTATCAGAAAGATCCACTGCTCTTGCTGTCAGAGCAGTGTGATCCAAGCACACGACAAACAGAAGGAGTAACCAGCAGCGACCGCAGCCGAGGTTAGGTCCAAGATCCAGACCAGAGGAATCCACTACCACTAACGCTAGGGCAAGTGCGATTCAGACAGACAGAACAGAAGGATCCACAGCACTAGCGAAAGTGGCTAGCGCGATCCAGAGAGACAGAACAGAAGGATCCACAGCGCTAGCGTAAAGTGGCTAGTGCGATCCAATGAGACAGAACAGAAGGATCCACAGCGCTAGCGAAAAGTGGCTAGCGCGATCCAATGAGACAGAACAGAAGGATCCACAGCGCTAGCGAAAAGTGGCTAGCGCGA
Organism: Hyperolius riggenbachi; assembly: GCF_040937935.1. Taxonomy (NCBI): domain Eukaryota; kingdom Metazoa; phylum Chordata; class Amphibia; order Anura; family Hyperoliidae; genus Hyperolius; species Hyperolius riggenbachi. The sequence goes on from NC_090650.1 coordinate 431,165,017, forward strand.
TCCAATGAGACAGAACAGAAGAGATAGCTGGTAGCAACCGCTGCACCAGCTATACTCCAAGAACAGAGATCAGAACCATTTCCTGTCGACCACCGTTGGGACAGGACAATGGCAACAGAACAAACAAACAGATAAGCAATCCTAACTGCACTAAGGAAACCTGCCTAGTGCAGTTTTCCAGAAATTACTCTAAGCTGATCTTCAAACAAAGAGCATGGCTGACACTCTCCAGAGTGTTTCACAGGAAGACTCCTTATGTCCAGCAAAGCATTGTGGGACACACATAGTACTTATAGTACACGCCTCCAATGAATGTGGCCAGGCAATTTGCATGACAACGTATGCAAATTCCTCAGCAAGCACAAGCTGCAAAACTGACAGAAGCTGTTCTTTCCAGAGTCCTGCAGCATGCAAACCTAATCAATGGTCAAAAGGCTGGCTGCCTGCACAGGCAGCTGAGCAAATCATCACAGTATAAAAGGAAGAAATTATACATACCTGGGGCTTCCTCCGGGCTGATCAGTCCCTCGTCGTCCTTCTAGCCGCCTGGATCCTTCGCAATTTGCCCCAGAAAGTCCTCCAGTCCGGGGCATACTGCGCATGCGTGGGCGTGGTACACTCCCAACTACGGGAGCGCAATGGGGGAGTGCGCACAGCCGTACTGCGCCTGCACGCCAACTGGAGGATTTTCCAGGGCAAATTGTGGAGGAACCAAGCGGTGCTGGAGGTCGGCAAGGGACTGTTCGGAGGGGAGGGGGGTGGGGTCTGGCGGAAGCCCAGGTATGTATAATTTCTTCCTTTTAGACCATCTCCGGTGCACTTTAAGCACAAATACAAATGTTCATTCAAGAGAAGCATACAACTTTGACGAGTGTGAACCCAGCAAATCTGTTTCATAACCTAACGGTGCCCAAACACAGTACAATTTTTCTTTATTTTCAATGAGATAATTTCTTTAATTCTTCTGTTAGATCAGATATAAAGATTTTTCCAACATGTCCGATCAAATTTTTATTGAAAAAATGGGATAATCGTGTGTTTTTCTTAGTTACAAACAAAGATTATTTTCGATTCTATCGTTTTGGTTGAATAAATGAGGAAATCGAATATTTTTGTTGTACGGTGTATGGACACCATCATGGCGCCCATACATGGTACAAAAGAAAACACCGTTGTCTGCCTACCCAGAGATTTACACCACTCTCACTGTCCGCCCACCCAGAGAATTACTTCACCCCCACTATCCACCCAGAGACTTACACCAACCTCACTGTACACTCACCAGAGACTTACATCACCCCACTGTCCACCCATCCATATGCTTACACCAAACCCACCTGTCCACCCACCAGAGACTTGCATCACCCCACTGTCCACCCATTCAGATGCTTACACCAAACCCCCCTGTCCACCCACCAGAGACTTGCATCACCCCACTGTCCACCCATTCAGATACTTACACCAACCCCACTGTCCACCCACTCAGATGCTTACACCAAACCCACCTGTTCACCCACCAGAGACTTGCATCACCCCACTGTCCACCCACCCAGATACTTCCACCAACCCCACTCTCCACCCACCAGAGACTTACACCACCCCACTGACCACCCATCCTAGGACTTAGACCACCCTTACTGTCTACCACCCACAGACTTACATCACCCCACTGTCCGCCCACCCAGAGACTTAATTCCACCCCAATGTCCACCCACCCTAGGACTTACACCAACCCCCATTGTCCACCCACCCAGAGACTAACACCACTCCACTGCCCATCCAAAGACTTACGCCACCAGATTGTCCATACACCCAGAGACTTATACCACCCCTAGAATCCACCCACCCAGAGACCTACACCACCCACTGTCTACCCACCCAGAGACTCACACGACCCCCACTGCCCACCCAACCAGTGACAGAAGTGGCAACCTAATCACAAGAATGTCCCACAATGCTTAGGTTGTCTCTTTTTGGGACTGATGTGGGAATGGACAGGTTTGCTCCTAAGGTAGGGAGTTCTCATATAGCTTAACCTCCCTGGCGGTTAATTTTTTTTTTCAAATGGTCAAAAAAAACTTTTTTTAAAATTTTTTTTTTTTGTTTCATGTAAAGCTACCAGAGTGGTAGCTACATGAAACACCACTAGAGGGCGCATGTGGCCCTCTAGTCCGATCGCCGCTGGCAACAATAGCAAACAGGGGAGCGCGTATATAACGCGTTCCCCTGTTTGGCTTCTCCTGTCGCCATGGCGACGATCGGCATGACGTCATGGAAGTCAGGTGCACTCGATCCAGCCCATAGCGCTGCCCGGAACTCATTGGTCTGGGCAGCGCAGGGCTCTGGCGGGGGGGGGGGGGCCTCTTCTGCCGCTGCGTGCGGGCGATCGCCGCAGAGCGGCGGCGATCAAGCTGTGCGCGCAGCTAGCAAAGTGCTAGCTGCGCGCACAGCACTTTACATGGTGCAAATCGCCCCACCAGGGGCTGAGATATCTCCCTGCGCGGCATAGCCCGAGCTCAGCTCGGGCTTACCGCCAGGGAGGTTAAGTGTGGGGTTTGATTAAATTCTTTAATGTGGTGGAGCGAATCACTGACTGCCAGGACCGGTTCTAGAAAGGCACATATGAGGGGGCAGTCTGAAAAATGAAGGAGGCATCATGTTCGAGCATATTTTTTTCAGTAATGCTAGTGCAGCACATGAAAAAATGGGTGTGGTAATGTTATGTGGGCGGTGCTAACTGTAATGTAACGCGTAAAAGTGAGGCGGCAATGCAAGAACCATTACTTCTGACACATGAAATGCAAGAACCATTACCTCCAACACCTAAAATGCAACAACCGTTATCTCCAACTAAAAAAACCTACAATGTGCGCTCCTCAATCAAGTCCCTGTCGATGTAAATGTATTACTGCTGTTTGTCTGGATCGCTCCTGTGTTTTTAAGTGTGTGTGTCACTTTAAATCAATTATATATGGGGTTATACATGGCGCTCTACAGTACAGTTCACAGGCAAGAGTTCCTTTAAGCTTAAACTAGAAATATAAAAACATATAAACATAAAAGTCCCAAAAAAGTCTGAGTAAAACTGCCTCCAGGCTCTTAAAGAATACACAGAGTGCAGAGAGTCTTCCAGTAATATACAGTAAACAGTATACGCTCACCAGATGTCAAGCTGCCCTTTTCAGGATCAGCCAATAGCGCTTCTGGCCCAGCCAGTAATCAAGGTCTGCTGGGTACATTCTGCTTCCTCTTGTATCCTCAAACCATGGGAGCATAAAACAGAAAGGCACTAAAATAGTGTGATACGGTTTGGTAACAATATATAACTATGATGCTCATCAAAACACCAGTGCTTCCAGCCACTACGGAAAAACCACGTGCTCCTTCACCATATACTCAATGAGGCCTCTGGCCAAATGTCATGGCTGACCCAGCACAGACCAGCAAGCATGCTCCACAGATATTGTCACCGATCCTCCTCCAGCATCAATGTTCCTAAGACTCAAGACTCGCCAGCACCACCAAACTCCAGCTCCTCTCCAACGCACAGTGGGGGCAGATGCAGCAGGGCTGCTTGGTGTTGGCTCCCTTCCTGCTGGGAACCAACCTGGTCAGCGAGGAATGGGCATCTCTCTGCCAGTGGGTGCCCTTTTTTTGTGCACATGCACATGCTGCACTGCCTGCGCACAGACCCCAGGGTCAAGCAGATGCAAGCGAGGGAGGACGCCTGCGTAAGCATGATCCTGGACCTACGGCTGAGGGGGAGGTGGGCTCAGTTTCTGCCTGCTGGAGATCGTGAGCAGTGAACAAGGGAGTTGCAGGAGATCCTTGTTCGGCGATTGGAGGAAGCCTTCCCCCAGCTTTCCACCCCCTCCGTCCCTGTCCAGCCAGCACAGCGGCCAGGGCCTGCGGACAGCAGCAGCATCAGCAGACCTGCTGACATTGACGAAGGCGCTCTACATGACAGTAGAGCAGCCGAGAGAGAAGGTGCGTGCAGCAGCCACCTCCTCTCAAAGTCACAGCCAGCCCATGATTCGGATGGTGGCCGACTACATGGGGTCCTTCAGTGGGCTTGACACCGGCAGCGTGGACCCCATGGAGTACTGGGTGGAGCGCTTGCACATCTGGAGTGAGCTGGCGCAGTACTCCCTGAAGTATTGTCTTGCTCCCCTTCCAGCGTGCTATCCAAGTGGTGCTTCACTGCGGCCGGTGGCGTGGTCACCAAGAAGCGCTCTCGTCTGTCCACAGAGGGCGTGGACAGACTGACATTTTTAAAGATCAACCAGGCCTGGATTGAAGGCACGTTCCAGACACCTGTTGTCGGCGAGAGGACATGAGGTGCCTGGGAATTATTGTTTGACATCAACCTTCAGTCCCTGGGTCCTGATAATTTGGCCTGGTTTTTCTTTAGTTGCTGTGGTGCTAACGCTAGGTACCATGGCCCATGACATGCCTGCTACCACACGTCACTCCTCCTCCTATTTAACATCCTGCTGTCTGTGGTCCCACCGCTAGGGTCCACAGAATACATTGCCTGTTGCCAAACGTCACTCCTCCTCCTGCTGCTGCTGTATTTATTTATTGTACTTATAAAGCGCCAACATATTACGCAGCGCTGATTTTTATCCTCCTGCTATCTGTGTTCCCACCGCCAGGGTCCACAGAATTATGCGCTGCTGCCATGCGCCACTAGCTATTTATTACGCCACTACAATAGCTATATAGTGTTGTAAAAAAAAAAAAAAATTCTGAGGTATCTGGGTTGAAAACTGTGCTGTCCCAGTTGTGCATTGGACACAATGTGGGCTTCACGACTGCTGTCCGGAACCTCCTGCTGTTGCTGTTTATTTACAGCCATGCTACCAACGTTAGGTACCATGGCCCCGTTAAATTGCCTGCTGCCGAACGTCACTCCTCCTCCTGCTGCTGCATTTATCCTCCTGCTGTCTGTGTTCCCACCGCCAGGGTCCACAGAATACATTGCCTGCTGCCAAACGTCACTCCTCCTCCTCCTCCTGCTGTATTTATCCTCCTGCGGTCTGTGTTCCCACTGCCAGGGTCCACAGAATTATGCACTGCTGCCATGCGCCACTAGCTATTACGCCACTACAATAGCTATATAGTGTTGTAAAAAAAATAAATTCTGAGGTGTCTGGGTTGAAAACTGTGCTGTCCCCATTACATTGCCTGCTGCCAAACGTCACTCCTCCTCCTCCTGCTGCTGCTGTATTTAAACTCCTGTTGTCTTTGTTCCCACCGCCAGGGTCCACAGAATTATGCGCTGCTGCCATGCGCCACTAGCTATTACGCCTCAAATTTAGGTATGCTGGTGTTGAAGAAAATTTTTTACAACAGTATAGTTCTGTAAGGGAAAAAACATTAAGTTGGGTACAAGAGGAAGAATATGGAACAAAACAAAAAAAAAAGATGGTGGTGGTGAAGAAGAAGAAGAATAACCAGGTGAAGAAGAATAACCAGGTGAAGAAGAAGAGGAATCAGGAGAAGAAGAAGAAGAAGAATCAGGAGAAGAAGAAGAATCAGGAGAAGAAGAAGAAGAACCAGGTGAAGAAGAAGAAGAACAAGGTGAAGAAGAAGAAGAACCAGGTGAAAAAGAACCAGGTGTAGAAGAAGAACCAGGCGAAGAAGAAGAACCAGGTGAAGAAGAAGAAGAACCAGGTGAAGAAGAACCAGGTGAAGAAGAAGAAGAACCAGGTGAAGAAGAAGAACCAGGTGAAGAAGAAGAAGAACCAGGTGAAAAAGAACCAGGTGAAGAAGAAGAACCAGGTGAAGAAGATGAAGAAGAAGAAGAACCAGGTGAAGAAGAACTAGATGATGATGATGATGATGATGATGATGATGAAGAAGAACCAGATGATTGAAGAAGAAAAAGAAGAACCAGATGATGAAGAAGAAGAACTAGATGATGATGAAGAAGAAGACGAAGAAGAACCAGGTGAAGAAGAAGATGAAAAACCAATTGAAGATGAATCAGAAGAAGAAGAAGAACTTGAAGAACCACATGCAAGTGAAGAAGATGATGAAGATGATAGTAATGATTGATGATAAGAAAGAAGATGGTAAAACAGAAAAAGAAGACGGTGAAGAAAAAGATGGAGAGAACAAAAAGAAGACGGTGAAGACGGTGAAGAAGAATAAACAAGAAATGCAGAAAAAAAGTTTTGCATCAATTTTTTTTTAATTACACCTATTTAAATGTGATTTTCCTAAATTCAGTTACCGATCACGAAGCGAATTCAAATTCGAATCGAATTCGATGGTCGTGATCAAATTCGAATCCGAATTTGCCCCGGACCCGAATTCGAATGTACTCGAATCGAATTTGGGTACATTCGAGCATGCCTGCCTGTAGTATGTAGCTAGGCACATAGGTAGGTGTCCCAGCATAAGTAGCTAGGTCAGTGTTCTCCCCAGGCTCTTTTATCCGGGTGCTCCACCCGGCTAGATTTGGTGACCACCCGGCTGTCATCGGCTCACCTCCTCCTATGCTGTAAGCACAGTTGCCCTGCATTTTCAACTCGCCCCACCCGGCTACTATTTCATGCCACCCGGCTACTATTTCATGCCACCCGGCTACTATTTCATGTCACCCGGCTGGAAAAAAATTCTGGGGAGAACACTGTAGGTATAGGTAGCCAGCCGGGGGTGCCTGTTGACGAAAAAGAAATTAGCTAGCGGCATGGGACAGGAGGATCTGTGAGTGACTGCAAGGGCACGGGACGGCTGCCAGGGACTGATAGAAGTCCTAGATGAGTAAAACTGATTTTTTTTTTTTAAAGCATGGCGGAAGTATCCCTCTAAATATAGTCCTGGTAATAAGTACATTATATGGAGGCTGCCATATTTCCTTTTTAACAATACCAGTTGCCTGGCAGCCTTGCTTATCTATTTGGCTGCAGTGATGTCTGAATAACACCAGAAAGAAGCATGCAGCTAATCTTGTCAGATCTGACAGTAATGTCAGAAACACCTGATCTGCTGCCTGCTTGTTCAGGGGCTATGGCTGAAAGTATTAGAGGCAGAGGATCAGCAGGGCTGCCAGGCAACTGGCATTGTTTACAAAGAAATAAATATGGCAGCCTCACATCCCTCTCACTTCAGGTAAATAAGGCTGGCCATGTGCTTAGCCAGAGCAGTGTACATTCCCGAGTGACAGGAAGTGATAAGCTGTAGCTGCTTTATTCCACTGGGTTAGGCTAGATTTCCATTTGTGCAATTTTTCCACAAATTTTCGTAATGAAAATTCACATGTGTATGAAAACCAATGATTGTGAAAACGAAAAAAGCTGACAGCCTGTTCTATAATTTCACATGCCGTATCTGACTTTTCATATATAATGCGAAAAATCGATTTCAAATGCTACTTCTGGTGTCCGTATTCTTACCAGCAAAAGGAACGTGTCATGCTGTTACTAGGCAAAACATGTAAATTAGGGGCATTGTGGAAATTTGCATAAAACACATGTCAAATAGCGTGTTTTTTTTTTCTAATTTTCAGGGCCAGTGCAAAAAACATTGCGTAAAAACGCAATGCTACAGTGGAAACGTAGCCTAAAGGTAGCCAGCCATACATCTAGAGATGATGGGCAGATTCGATCAAGAGAAGAATTTCTCTCTGATCGAATCTGATTAGAGAGAGATCTGTCAACTGCCCATACACTGAAGGCCGATTCCCGATCAATTTCAGCATGAAATCTCTCGGGAATCGTCCGAGGCCACCACATTCACCGCCTCACCGCTGTTCCCAAATGTATAAATGTATGTAATGTGTGCATTTATACATTACCGGTCCTGTGTCGCGGTGCCGCCCTTCTGAAACCTTTGCTCTCCCATAGCCGCGTACACGTTGCCGGCGTGGTGTGTGACATCACATACCGGCGTGCTATGCATCAGCAGCGTGTATTGGGCTAACAGAAGAGCGGGGATCGGGAGTTGGACAGACACCGCGACACGGGACAGCAGGTAATGTATAAGTGCGCACATTACATACATTCATATATTGCAGGAACAGCACCGGGGGTTTAGTCACATTCCGCGCTCATCTCCACCGACTACAATGGCCGATATCTTGCAGCATGTCCAACTGATATATGCGACCAATTTCGGCCCAAAATTGGTTGCTTTGTCGGTCGGGTAGGCACTTGGCAGGACTGATTTTCATTAATTTACTCGCAGCCCAGATTTGTTTTACCTTTTATATTGACTGTAAATGTACTGACAGTTGGCATCTCTGCCAGGTAGTGTGTGGCCTCCTTCAGGCAGACTGCTGTGTAGTGTTGTCCGGATCATGAACGATTCGGATCTTTGATCCGAATCTATTTTGTGAGTCGAATCATCAAAATGAGCGATTCGGATCGCAAAAGGGGCGGGGCCAGGAGCGACACGCCTCCTCTCAGCGGGCAGGGGGGTCCTGGAAGCAGAGCAGAGATGGATCGCTCTGTTGGAGGGGATTCAGGGGAGCCAGTCTTGCAGGTAGAGGGGACATCGGTGCCACTGCCAGATATGTGTAGAGCACACATACTGGCTATATAACGTGCTGCTGTCTGTTCCGTAGTTGTGCACAGTAAACACATTGGAAGCTTTTGGCTCAGCACAGCTCAGTAACTTTGCAGGCACTGTGATTGCAGCGTTATATGACCCTCCTGCACTCGGCACAACTGCACTTATCTTTGGGGAATGCTTTATTTCACTGTGCGACGTTTCCATTCAGGCAGGGAACACACTACATGCGTTTCTGCGCGTTTTGCCGCGAACGGCAAAACGCGCACGATTTTAGAGGCTATTGAAAATAATAGCCTAGCTCGGGAAACGCTGCGTCGCATGCGTTTGTGCGCGTTTGCGTTCGCGTTTTTTTCCGCGTTTTGTAGCCGCACAGTTTTCTGCTTTTTTCCGCACATTGCATGACACTACATGCCATGCAAACGCAAAAACGCACGCGGAAAAACGCACGCGTTAGACGCGACCGCAAAACCCGACGGAAACCTGGGAAACGCAGGGGAAAACGGCCCTGCAAGTGTGTTCCCTGCCTTAAGGTATACAGATGAACGTGAAATACATGTAAAGCATATGATTGCAGCATGTGGGTATTGTGTGCAATAAAACATTTCTGCTCTCTGCTCGTCCCTCCTCCATTTTATGTCCACTCCCTGCCCTCTGTCCATCTTCTCCCCTTCTCTGTGTGTCCTCCCCCCTCCCCTTCTCCTGTCCTGCTAGTCATTTCAACCCCCGAATGCTTCCCTTGTAAAATGATCCGAGATTCGGATCAAAGATCCGGATCTTTTCAATGATCCGATTCAAATCATCCGAATCATTGAAAAGATCCGAACTTCCCATCTCTACTGCTGTGGTGACATTGCTGCAGTGTAACTTCTATGCTGCCCAGCTGTCACTAGAGAACACTCTGCCTTGTCTGCTAGTATCAGCAGTGGCAGCCATCTTGCTGTAGACCAGCACAACAGTCATACATATAGACAGGAGGAGACCACAGCCTGCTGCACTGAGGACACTTTTGGGAGGCTGTGTTGCTCTGAGCCTCCACCACACAGTCATGTGACCAGCCTCACCCCTCCATTCTCCCGCGGATTCTCTGAGCCTGCAGCAGCCTTGCCTGTGTCCCCTGGTAGCTGGGAGAGGGGGCTGTGTGTGATCAGCAGCCAGGAGGAGCCCCCATTATCCTGAGTGTGCTGAGCAGGTGGGGGTCTCTCTGCTGCAATGTTTATTATACTTAGTGCTGGATTGTGTGTGAATAGGTCTGAATAGTCTGTCCACCATATTAATGTAAAATATTATAGTGTTTCCATAACCTCTCCCACATCTAGCAGTCTAAGGCTACAGTCACTTTTCATGGACTCAGCACTCTCTGTGGCCGGAGTAAACCCAGGACTTTCAGAGGGGGGGGGGGGGGGGGGGGGCTACATGAAAGGTTGCAGTATTAGATTGTGAGCTCTTCTGAGGACAGTCAGTGACACGACTATGTACTCTATAAAGTTGATACTGACAGTGGGAGAGGAAAAGATTCTGAGCACGAATCACAAGAATAAGTTCAGGTCTGTTTCACACTGGAGATTGGGGTTGCGGCCGCCAATTACAGGCCTTCAAGGATTACTGGGTTAGTACGTGGTAAACTCCGTCTGGCAGCCGGCCAAGCAGGAAGTGATGCTCACATCCTGTGGCCGAAGCAATCGCGTGCACAAAAGCGTATTCCTAAAATACGCTTTGGCACATGCATTATGTGTAAAACTTGTGGCGGGTTTACACACACATGCACGTCGCCATAGACTTACAAGACTTCCGGTCGGCTGCATGTCACCGCGGTACCGCACGGTAACATAGATGTGTGCTAGCGTAGGGGCTGCGATGAAAGCGTCACTTCCGTCGCAATGCGTCAGTATGAAAGTCCCCATAGACTTATTGCCCTGTGGTGGGGTGCAGTAAAAATACTTAACCACCCCAGTGTAAAAGGCCCTCACTCTCTGTGCCCCCACACCATCCACCTGATGCTCTCTCTGCCCCCACACTCCCCCCCACCATCCACCTGATGCTCTCTCTGCCCCCACACTCCACTCCCCCCCCCCCCCCCCCCCCCACACCATCCACCTGATGCTCTGTGCCTCCACCATCCACCTGACGCTCTGTGCCCCCACACTCCCCCCCCCCCCCCCCCCCCCCATCCACCTGATGCTCTCTGTGTCCCCACATTCTCCCCATTGACATCTAGCAGCTTTCCTGCAGCATCTAGCTTAAGTCAGCGCGTCACATGACCCAATGCGGGTCAGGTGACCCGCCAGCTTGTGTGAACGGGGAAAGCCGCTAGGTGCTGCAGGAAGGGGTATTTAGGGTGGGGGAGGTTTGTGCTTTTTAGACCAGTTGCGCAAGAACATGTAACCGGCAGGGATGGGCTTCTGAGTAGAAATCCATTCGAATTCGAAATTAAATTGAGGCTTAAGTAACGCAGGTGTGAGCACAGGAGACACTGGGGGTTACTTACCCAGAAGTCCGTCGGTTTCTATGAGTCTCACTCCACTCGCACGCAACCTATGGGACGCGTTACACGACCCACTACTGCACTTCCTCCTTCAAGCCGGAAGGAAGAAGTGCTGTAGTGGGTCGTGCAAAGTGTCCCATAGGTCATGTGCGAGTGGAGTGAGACTCATAGAAGCCGACGGACTTCTGGGTAAGAAACCCCCAGTGTCTCCCGTGCTCACACCTGAGGCAATTAACCACTTGAGGACGTTTTAAACCCTCATTTTTCATAAGTTGGACCACTGCAGCTTTAAGGCCAAGCTGCAGGGCCGCACAACTCAGCACACAAGTGATTTCCCCCTCTCCTTTTCTCCCCACCAACAGAGCTCTCTGTTGGTGGGGTCTGATCTCTTCCACAATGTTTTTTTTTTTTTTTTTTTACAAATATTTTTTTTCTTTCTGTTTTTTGTTTAACATTTTCCCCTCCCTCCCTCCTCCAGTCAGCCGATCGCTTCTGTGTCCCCCAGGGGAACAGCCGTGGCACGCAGCTGTCCCCAGTACAGTGCTGCCTTAGATCGCAGCGCTGTACAGGTATATTAGACGGTCTAACAATCTCTGAGTGGCGATCGCCGCTGGGAGACTGAAGGAGGAGCTCGCGCGATCTCCTGTTAGCCCCATAGAAGGCCGTTCATGCCAGTCAGCGTGGAGCGGACCTGGAGCTGCCGCCGCGTTCTCGTCGCTTGGCGAATTTGAATGGCTTTCTACTCGGAAGCCGACCTCTGGTAACCGGCATCAGGCTATCTGCACAGGTGCTGGATATTGGGGACTCTGCTGTACTATACTCTACATATGCACTCCCCGCAGAGCTGTTGTGAATCCTCTGAGAATGTTGTGCACATTGAAGGCAGAGGTGTTGCCTATCACCCATAAACCTAGTTCAGATCATGCAGATGTGTAATAGTGGAGGAATCCTCTCATTCTCCTGCAGAGTACCTGCACTTCACTCTTCGCTGTATCCACAGTTAGACTGCCTAGGGCCGGATCTATGTTCCTTGTTCCTTTCCTCACCCTCTACAAATACTCTTACCAAGAACTACTTTTGATTTTTATTTAACAGCTACTCTAAGCTATACCCTAAGTTTAGTTCACATGCATCCCTGGCGTACATGAAAAAAAAAACAGAGGTAAACAAATGCTTTAAAGTTAGGATGACCCAAAACATTGTATAATAGCATTTACTGGAACCCTGTATCAGCTGGGTTCTGGTGCATAGCTCTACTTCCTTGCAGAAAATGTCAGAGGCCTTTTTCTTACAAGTGACAGGGCTACACGCTGAAACCTGGCTGATATGGGGAATCTTATACAGACAACATGCTGGGGCATTCACATTGAGAAGTTGAAAGGTTGAAATAGCTGGAATGGGTAGAGTGTCAGCTTCTTGTCCAGGAGCTTTTTGTTCCCAAACACAGATGCCATCTTAAAGAGGAACTGTAACGACAAAACGGCCCCTGGGGGGTACTCACCTCGGGTGGGGGAAGCCTCAGGATCCTAATGAGGCTTCCCACGCCGTCCTGCGTCCCTCGGGGGTCTCGCTGTAGCCCTCCGTACAGCCGTGACGCAATATTTACCTTCCTGGCTCCTGCGCAGGCGCTCTGATGCCTCTCGGCGCCGAAGTAGGCGGAAATACCCGATCACCGTCGGGTCTGCTCTACTGCGCAGGTGCAAGTTTCCGGCGCCTGCGCAGTAGAGCGGACCCGACGGAGATCGGGTATTTCCGTCTATTTCCGTGCAGAAAGTCGCCACAGCGCCCCCGCTGGAGCCAGCAAAGGTAAATATTGAACTGACAGTCGGCACAGTCGCCGGCTGTTCGGAGGGCTGCGGCGAGACCCCCGTGGGACAGAGGACGGCGTGGGAAGCCTCATTAGGATCCGGAGGCTTCCCCCACCCGAGGTGAGTACCCCCCAGGGGATCTTTTTAATGTTACAGAGTCTCTTTAATATAGCTTTAAAGTGAACCAGAGACGAAGCACCCTCATGTATTTTACCATATATATCAGTGGGAACATTAGAGAAAACACCTACCCTGCTCTCTGTTTCATTTTTAACTATTCAGCTTGCTTCTTATCAGCCATGATACAATCCCAGACTGAGCATTCAGTCTGGCTTTGCTCAGGAATTTCTATAGCGGAGTCTGTGTTCTCTGGTGTCTTTTCAAGCCCAAGCCTGCCGTCTTGTGGCTCTGCTCAGGAATCATTATAGCTGAGTCATTATAGCAAAGCCAGACTGAATGCTCAGTCGGGAATTTTATCAGGGCTGATTAGAAGCAAGCTGAACAGTTAAAAATGAGACAGACAACAGGGTAGGTGTTTTCTCTAATGTTTCCACTAATGTATATGGTAAAATACACGAGGGTGTTTCGTCTCTGGTTCACTTTAAAATTCCTAGGCGTTGGCAGCAATAAAATGCCTTTTATGTTACAAATTTTAAATCAACAAGATTGTAATATGCAAATTAGGAGTCTGAGTCGGTGAAATCCTAAACTGAGGAGTCTGAGGATTTTTGGACCGACTCCACAGCCCTGGTGTAATCAATAATTAGCCTTAAAGAGAACCCGAGGTGGGGTCTAAGAATCCTATTAGCACACAGAGGCTGGGTCTGCATATAATGCCCAGCCTCTGTTGCTATGCTGTCTCCTCCCAGGCCCCCCCTGCTCTCTGCTAGCCCCTATAAATCACACCGCAGTGTCACACGCAGCATGTCAATAGCAGGCTGTTTACATGCAGACTGTCACTCTCCGCCACTCCCCCTCCTCCTCTATATCGCTGCTCCCTGCCTGCGTCCCTTCCCTCCCTGCTGATTGGAGGGAAGGGACGCAGTCAGGGAGTGGCGATATAGAGGAGGCGGGGAAGCAGCGGAGAGTGACAGTGTCGCTCGCACAGCGGTTTGATTTATGGGGGCCAGCAGAGTGCAGGGGGGGGAGACAGTATAGCAACAGAGGCTGGGCATTATGTGCAGATCCAGCCTCTGTGTGCTAATAGGATTCTTAAAACCCACCTCGAGTTCTCTAAGATTAATGGACATATGGCATATATGGTATTGATTGATATATGGTATTGATTTAACCGGGACAAGCCAAATAATGTATTTTGAAGGGTTGTACAACGGCGGCACTTGTTATGTGAAATTTAGAGAGGGGGGAAACATGAAAAAAGTGTAATTTTTCCATTTACGCCAACATTTTCTGGTAAAATGGATATAAAGATAAACAGTTCTTGGAAAAAAAATATTTATTACCGAAAGAAATCCAACATTGTCCTGAAAAAAAAAAATCTGCATCACTTTCATGGCATAAGTAATAAAATGTTATTGCTGCATGAATAGCGACACATCCAAGATACCAAAACTGTCAGGATTTTCAACATGTAAAAACTCCGGAACCAGAAGTGGTTAAGATAACGTTTTTTTTCTTAAAGAGAATCTGTAACCTAAAAACCTCATATAAATAAACTTACCAGCCTGTAGGTTTTCATCTCCTGTCCCCCTCTATCACATTTTCGCTGCTCCCCACCAGGATCCTGGCCATAAAAAAGCAGTTTTATAAACTGTTTTTGTAAACAAAAAATATGGCTGCCAAAGAGGAGGTTCATCATAATATTGCATGTTCCTGTAAACTGCATTACAGTTTCCATGAAAGGTTATATTATTGAACAATAAATTCAGCCTTTAGAGTTTATTTCATAGTTTAGAAGAAGTTTTACCTTGTAAAGAATGCTGCAATCTTTAGTAGTGATTACTGATAGCAGGTCCATGTCTGCATTCTGCAATAGTCTATGAGCTATGCTTCTCACAATTATCAGCTTTTATCAGTAGATGATACTGAGTTACTGAGAGCAGGGAATGTGTGAGCTCTGCTTTTCACAGTTTTCAGTGTGTGAAAGACTCAGAGACTCAGAGCAGGGCTATCAGTGTAACCTCCTCCTGTCTGTAAACAATTACAGCCACTTCCTCTTTGGGCCGACAAGCCTGACAAAGGAGAGGAAATTTGATTCATTACAGCAATGGAGCAACTAAAAAAGGCTGCAGTAAGCCAGAGCACTTTAGAATAGATATAGGAACTTGTAGGATAGTAGAAAAAAGGCTGAAAATTTTGTTACAGAGTCTCTTTAAAGGATTTTTAGCTGCAGGTGTGATTGTGGTGGCACGGTAAAGGTGCCTATACATCAGACGATGTATGGGCAGATCGGCCAAGAGACAGATCTCTCACTGATCATATCTAATAGGAGAGAGATCTGTAGCCTGCCCATACACCACAGGTATCTGCATCCAGCGGCCCGACGCTGCCCTCCCCCTAATATTCTATGTGTCCATGTTTGGCCCCAAATTGGTTGCATCGTTGATCGGGCATGCACTTGGCAGCACCAATTTTCATCTGATTTAATTAAAATAATCAAATTGGATGGTTGATCGGCCGCCAGGTCGCCTGATGTATGACCACCTTAAGGTTTTGTAAGTTTTTTCTTTTGTTCCTTAGTGTATGTTTGCCATACAGAGAGACTGGGAGGTTATCTCCACCACACCCTGTACAGGAAATGTGAGACTAGGGATGCTCTTCTTAGTAGCTAAGAGTACGTAGCTACTCGGATTCAAAAGGTAAATTAAACAGCTGTGACCGCTGGAGGTGTGGAGTTAACTTACCCATGTGTCCGGCAGATCCTATGACTTCAATTCACGTCATACACCGCGTTCCATGTCACTCCTACACTTCATCCTTCCAGCTTAAAGGGAACCTTAACTGGCGAGGAAAAAAAAATTCACTTACCTGGGGGCTTTCCCAAGCCTCCTGCAGCCGTCCCGTGCCCGCGCCGGTCCTTCGGTGCCCTCCGGTCTCCCTCCGCCGCTAAGTTTCGTTTTCGGACGTAAACAGCCGTAAAGCGCGTCCGCATGACGCCAAACGCGTCATGCGGACGCGCTTTACGGCTGTTTACGACGAGGAATGCGGAAGAGGCCCGAGGACGACTGACAGTCGTCCGAAAACGAAACTTAGCGGCGGAGGGAGACCGGAGGGCACCGAAGGACCGGCGCGGGCACCGGACGGCTGCAGGAGGCTTGGGAAACCCCCCAGGTAAGTGAATTTTTTTTTCCTCGCCAGTTAAGGTTCCCTTTAAAGAGTAACTGTCAGGCTACAAAAGCTAATTTAAACCTCTATTCTCCTGTGTTAAACAGTTTAGAAGGAAGCCAAAAAGGCATTACTGAAGATAAAAATCTCTCTTACATTTGATGTGTGCTTATCAGCAAAGCTGTTATTCCCAAGCTCTTAAGAAGACGCAAGCCGCATACCATACTGCAAAGCATTCTGGGGCTCTCCCCTCGGCTGCTAATGAGACGTTACAGGGTCAAGTAACAATAGCATGTAACTCAGTCCAGCGCAAAGCACTGATAAATCTCCCGGCAGAGTACACTGCAGGAGTCCGCTATTGTTCCTAGCCACATGGCTAATTAATATTCACTGCACACTAGTGTTATTCAGTACGAGCTTTTCTGTGATCAGGAAGCAGGGAGGACATGACGACACATTTGGCTTCATAGGAGACAGACAAACATGGAACCTGCCATGAGCTGTCAGGAGCATCATTCTCTGCATATACTATATAAAAATTCTGTGAAATCCAAACGTGGACAGTGAAATGCATATGTAATGTAAGTACAGCCTATATTTAGCTACTGATATATGTGTTTATTTTCTCTGAGACCTTATACCTAACAGCTCCTCTTTAAAGTAGAAAGGGTGGGAGTGACATGGAATGCAACATGTGACACAAATGGAATGCATAGGGTCCGCCGGATGGGTAAGTTTACCTCCCGCGGTCACAGCTGTTTAATTTACATTTTAAATCCCGAGTAGCTACATACTCTTAGCTACTAGGAAGAGCATCCCTGTGTGAGACTCCCTCTAGTTTCTGCACTTCTCAGACTTTCACTCTCATTTCTCTCCTCTGCTGTCAGGAATGGCTTCTGCTGATCTGAGGAAGGAGCTGGACTGTTCCATCTGTCTGAGCATTTATACAGATCCTGTGACCCTGAGATGTGGACACAACTTCTGCCGGCTCTGTATAGCTCAGGTGTTGGATACACAGGAGGGGACTGGAGTTTATTCCTGTCCTGAATGCAGAAAAAGGTTTCAGCAACGTCCGGCACTGCAAAAGAACATAACGTTGCGAAATATTGTGGAGAGATTCAGATCTGCTCAGCCAGATCAGGAAGAGATTGGAGTCTTCTGTACTTACTGTATTCACTCTCTTGTACTGGCTGTTAAGTCCTGTCTGCATTGTGAAGCTTCTCTGTGTGACAATCACCTGAGAGTCCACAGCAAGTCACCAGAACACGTCTTGTGTGACCCCACCACTTCCCTGGAGAACAGGAAATGCTCCGTCCATAAGAAGATATTGGAGTATTACTGCACTGTGGATTCTGCCTGTATCTGTGTGTCCTGCAGTTTGGCCGGAGACCACCAGGGACACAAGGTGGAGATGCTGGATGAGGCCTCAGAGAAGAAGAAACAGAAACTAAGAAATGATCTGCAGGAACTCATCACTAAGACAGAGGAGACTAAGAAAGAAGTCCAGTTTCTGAAGGAGAACAAAAGAAAAGTCCATGAAAAGTCATCTGGTGTAACAGAGGGAGTCACTGTCCTGTTTAGAGACCTCAGGAGACAGCTGGACGAGCTGGAGAAGAGAGTCCTGAGAGAGGTCTCCAGGCAGGAGGAGCAGCTTTCTCTGGCATTGGCTGATTTCATTCAGCAGCTGGAAATAAAGAAGGCCGAGCTGTCCAGGAAGATGTGTCACATTGAGGAGCTGTGTAACATGACTGACCCACTGACTGTCTTACAGGAATCACACACAGGTGACTTGTGTGACACTGAGGAGGGGGATAAGGAGGACAAAGAGAGACATGATGGGCGGGATCTGGATGTGGCTCTCATCTCACACACATTATACACGGGGTTATCTGATATAATAGCCGGGGTAACTGGAGGCTGCAACATACAGGAGGCTACAGACATATCACTGGATATAAACACAGCTAATAATTATCTACATATATCAGATGACATGAAAATTGTATCCAGGTCAGATATCAGGCAGAATCGCCCACAAACACCAGAGAGATTTCAGGGATACCGTCAGGTGATGAGCAGACAGAGTTTCTCCTCAGGGCGACATTACTGGGAAGTGGATGTCAGTAAATCAGAGTGGTGGCGTGTAGGAATGTGTTACCCCAGTATAGCCAGGAGAGGAGGGCAGTCATGGATTAGGGGTAATAACAAGTCCTGGGATTTGGGTAGGAAGAATAAGTGTTATGTGGGACATGACAGTAAAGGTATCCGGTTACCTGACAATGTCTCCTCCTGTAATAGAGTCAGGATATATCTGGATTATGAGGCTGGGCAGCTGTCCTTTTATGATCTGTGTGTCCCAATCAGACACCTCCACACCTTCACTGCAAACTTCACTGAGCCCCTCCATGCTGCATTATATGTACAAAAAGGTTCTATAAAGATATGTGGGAAGAGAAGAAGCCAGGAGATGGGAGATAATATAATGTGGGGCTGATAGAATATACTGCTGTGTCATATATAGGTTACATTGCTGCATAGAAAGTAGAATACTGGTAGGACTCCAGAATTTATTTTATTTTTTCATACAGAGGGAAAGGAAATTTGTCCATTTTATATTTCTGTCTGTGAGCCCACGGAGGGGATTTATTACCACTTCCTGTCTCATAGACCTCACTGGAACAAGTGTCCTCATTGGAGAGTTATCACCTGTTCCCATGACAACCACACATTTCTGGAATTCTCCTGGCTCTCTGCCCTGGTGCTGCTGTCACATGACAGGAAATGAGGGGATAATCTGCAAAAAAAGTAGCAAGTCAAAATGATCTACCATGGGGTCGGGATCTACCATGAAGCCCTTCGCAATCTACCTAATGGGCACCCCTGCTCTAGGTCCTATAGAGACTTCCTGTTCCTCCTCTGGTCCTGTGTTCCACCGCTTTGTCCCTTGTTAGCCGTCTCCAACCCATCGGTCAGACTCTGCTAACGGGGGACACATCGGTAAGAGCCGGGGACCTTAGAAGGAACAGGAAGGCTCTATAGGACCCAGAGCCTCCCCTCTTCTGGGGTGAGTATTTATTTTATTTTGTTTTTGTTTACACTTCAGACTCACTTTAAAGGGAACCTGAAGGGAGAAGGATATGGAGGCTGCCATATTTATTTCCTTTTAAGCAATACCAGTTGCCTGGCTATCCTGCTGATCCTTTGCTTTTAAAACTTTTAGGCTGGTTTCACAGTGGGACGTTACAGGCGCACGTTAGAGCAGCCTGTAACGCACCCCACCGCACAGCAATGAAAAATCAATGGGCTGTTCACAGTGCCCACGCTGCATTACATTGTAACGCTGCGCCATAACACAACGTACTGCATGCAGTAGACTATTTGCACATGCTCAGGCAAGTTGGGGAGGAGCGGAGAGCGGCCGGGCACATGGCTAATTAATATTCACTGCACGTTGTGACATGCAGTGTTTACTTCCAGGAGCGGCCGCTCTGTGCGGCGATTGGCCGGGCGGGACCACGTGATGCCGCATGCGTCCAAGAGTACGCATCACGGACGCCAGAGTGAGCTGCACAACGCGGCTCACTCCGACGTCCACATCGGAGAGCACCGGGCGCTGCGTTAGGGGCACGTTATGCGACCTTAACATCCCCTAAAACGCAACGTCCTGGTGTGAAACCAGCCTTAGCCATAGATCCTGAACAAGCATGCAGCAGATCAGGTGTCTCTGACATTATTGTCAGATCTGACGAGATTAGGTGCATGCTTGTTTCTGGTGTGATTCAGACTCATAGACAGCAGAGATGGCAGGCACTCAGACACTGTTGGTTGTGTTATGGGTTAAATCCAGCATGTGCTGCAGCAGTGAATACCCCAGTCATAAGCTATGTACACAAGGCGATGTACAAGTCCCTGAATAAATCCAGGAGGAATTGCCAATTTTGTGCGAACATGTAAAGTGCATATCCAGTGCATAATCAATCAACCCAGTCTTGTGCAATTACATGTAGAGATATACTTATCCCATCAGTGGTGGCTGGGATGGAGGCAGGGCTATGGAGTTGGTACAAAAATCATCCAACCCCCAACTCCTCAGTTTATGATACAGAAAAGGGGACACCAAGAGCCCAGTATAGTGTAATATGTACTGGTTATGGAGGAGATAATGATAAGTAAGTATCGTTATACTCACAATTGAGGGTTACAACTCAGGCAACCACTGTATAAGCAGGTGGACCTGCTAGACCTGCCCCCAATCAGGATTAAAAAGTCGCTCTCTGTAGATCAGAAAAAGGGGTATCAGCCCTCCACCAAGGGTGGACTTGTACAATGTAAAAGCAAACATTCGCCAGTAGGATAAAAAAAAAGGTAAAATGTTTAAAAATAGAGGAGGCAGCGGTGGACTTACCTCCTCCAAGTAGATACAAATTAGTAATGAATAAAATAATTTAGACACGCCACGATTCACTACAATGCGTTTCGCAGGAATGACTCTGCTTCATCAGGCAATAGGGATGGAGTATACAGCAATGCAGGTCTAGGACTATGCCAAGCGCCTCTGTATACTCCATCTCTATTACCTGATGAAGCAGGGTCATTCCAGTGAAAGGTATACATTTTTTTTT
Organism: Hyperolius riggenbachi; assembly: GCF_040937935.1. Lineage (NCBI taxonomy): Eukaryota > Metazoa > Chordata > Amphibia > Anura > Hyperoliidae > Hyperolius > Hyperolius riggenbachi. Next base: position 431,185,734 of record NC_090650.1, read on the forward strand.
TGATAGAACATCAATACTAATTTGTGTCTACTTGGAGGAGGGAAGTCCACCTCTGCCTCTATTTTTAAACACTTTACCTTTTTTTCCCCCTATCCTGCTGTCTTCTCTGTTTACTGTTACATTCCTCAGTTTATGAAACCTCTGAATCCAGGTACTCCAAAATTGCTCCGACTGACTGCACAGCCCTGGGTGGAGGAGGCAGCAGTGGGCGCCAGGAGGTGCACAGCCTTATGACTGTTTTGCAGAGTGTGAAACGGCGTCTTCCGAGGTCTGTTCACATGCAAATGGCAACAAAAGCTATAGTGCCAGACATATTCTTTTCTCCTGGGTTATTCAGACACTACTGCAACCACATAGATCAGCAGGACAGCCAGGCAACTGGTATTGTTTAAAAGGAAATAAATACAGCAGCCTCCCTATACTTTTGTCTTCAGGTTCCCTCTAACTATGGCAAGTGTCAGTTGGTGAATGACATGTGATGAGTTGCTAGGAGGCAGCACAGACAGTTCTTATTGCAGACAGATGAATGAGACCAATTTCTGTACAGACATATTTTTATACCTCAAAACCTTTGGAGCCAGGAAAGAGGGACACTAAGACACGCCCCATGCCACACCCCCATTTTACATGTAGCTTGTCCCCTCCATCCCCTATAGTTTTCTTACAGTTACCTAGTGCTAGTTGCCCTTCTCCCTCCCCTATACAGTTCCCTAGTGTCTAGTGGTCCCTCCCCTATATACAGAGATCCCTAGTGTCTAGTTGCCCTCCCTCACAGGAGCAGGGGCGCTACTATAAGGAACCATGCTGGATGGTGCACAAAAGATAGAAGGTGGACAATTACACTGGCCATACAGATCAGTGGAATGGTCTGCTGCATAATCACCTCCCCAGGTGTTGTCCAGGGTAGGAGTGCACCAGCCAGAGAGGTAAGTAGCATGGTCTGCTGCATCATCCCCTCACCAGATCTTATACTACCTACAACCTTAAAGAGTAACACTCACCCCACTGCCTATGCCCCTAAAGAGTAACACCACCCCCGCTGTCCACACCCTTAAAGAGTAACACCACCCCCACTGACCACACCCTTAAAGAGTAACACCACCCCCGCTGTCCACACCCTTAAAGAGTAACACCACCCCCACTGACCACACCCCTAAAGAGTAACACCACCCCAACTGTCCACATCCATAAAGAGATACGCCACCACAACTTGTCAGATACTATGTTAATGTTTAATTGATTTAGAAATATATATATATAGCCAATATACACAGTATATCTTCCCTGCAGTCAATAGTATTTGTGTTCCCTTATTTGCTGTTAGGTATTCTATGGTTTTATTTGATGTTATGTATTCTATTGGTTTTATATCTCCGGAGCGTGTCCTCCTAGTCAGACCTTACACTGGAGAGTGTCCACCTAGTCACACCCTACACCGGAGAGTGTCCTCCTAGTCACACCCTACACCGGAGCGTGTCCTCCTAGTCAGACCTTACACTGGAGAGTGTCCTAGTCAGACCCTACACCGGAGAGTGTCCTCTTAGTCACACCCTACACCAGAGAGTGTCCTCCTAGTCAGTCCCTACATCGGAGAGTGTCCTCCTAGTCCAGGGGTGGGAAAACTTTTTAAGTCAAGGGCCACATTGAGCTTTGAAAATGGGCCTGGGGCCCGAGTGCATTGTCGTTCCTGCAAACAGGAAGCAGCGTGTGGATACCGACAATGCAGAGAGGAGACCAGCAGCAAGTGACCGGCGATTGGAACGCAGGCAGGTTAGTTGCACTCAATACACGCTTTCTGCTGCGCATTACTCTGCAGTCAAAGGGGGGAGCATGGAGGGCGGCCCAGGAGAGAAAGGGAGGGAGAGGTCGGGTCGCCCTCCCAGCGGCTCCCCCTACATCACCGCACCCCCCCTTCCTAACGCTAAGGGTGAAACAGGCATGAAATTTCAACATCCCTGCAGACAACTACAGCCATATCGGAAAAATAAGATAAATACATACCGATCCTGCGGGTAGTCCAGCGCAGCTCACCCGGCAGCCTCACTTTTCTCCTGGATCCGATGCTCTCTCAGCCCGCTCCCATGCTGAGGCCGCTACATCCAGGTTGCCCGGCCTGCAGCCTTTTCCTCCAGCCAATTAGAAGGGCCCAATTTCCTGGGCTCAGGTGGGCTGGGTTAACACGAGCGCCCAGCAAATCCTGAGCCCTCCTGCTGTCATCGGGCAGAACGGGCACCTCAGAAAAAAAAAACCTGAAACACGTTGCAAGCTTCGGCGGGCCGGATTGAGAAGGTCGGGCCGTACTTTGCCCATCCCTGTCCTGGTCAGACCCTACACCGGAGAGTGTCCTCCTAGTCAGACCCTACACCGGAGAGTGTCCTCCTAGTAAGACCCTACATCGGAGAGTGTCCTCCTAGTCATACCCTGCATAGGAGAATGTCGTCCTAGTCAGACCCTACACCGGAGAGTCAGACCATACACAGTAGAGTGTTCTTGTCAGGCCCTACACTGGTGAGTGTCCTCCTAGTTAGACCCTACACCGGAGAGTGTCCTCTTAGTCAGACCCTACATCGGAGAGTGTCCTCCTAGTCAGACCCTATACCAGAGAGTGTCGTCCTAGACAGACACTACACCGGAGAGTGTCATCCTAGTCAGACCCTACACTGCAGAGTGCCTTCCTAGTCAGACCCTACATTGGAGAGTGTCCTCCTAGTCAGACCCTGCACCGGAGAGTCAGACCATACACAGTAGAGTGTTCTCCTTGTCAGGCCCTACATCGGTGAGTGTCCTCCTAGTCAGACCCTACACCAGAGAGTGTCCTCCTAGTCAGACCCTACACCGGAGAATGTCCTAGTCAGACCCTACACCGGAGTGTCCTCCTAGTCAGACCCTGCATCAGAGAGTGTCTTCCTAGTCCGACCCAACACCGGAGAGTGTCTTCCTAGTCCGACCCTACATCGGAGGGAGAGTGTCTTCCTAGTCCGACCCTACACTGGAGAGTGTTGTCCTAGTCAGACCCTACCTCGGAGAGTCAGACACTACACCAGAGAGTGCCCTTCTAGTCAGACCTTACAACGGAGGGTGTCCTCCTAGTCAGACCCTACATCGGAGAAGTGTCCTCCTAGTCAGACTCTACACCGGAGAGTATCCTCCTAGCCAGACCCTACACCAGAGAGTGTCCTCGTAGTCTTAACAGCAAAGTTCATATATAGGTTATACCTAAAAAAAAAAAAAAAAAAAAAAGAACACATTTACGGTAGCTGTTCAGAAATCAGAGTTGGAAACTAATATCTTATCCAAACAAGGACATACTTACTTAAAAAAACTATAAACATCTAAAGGTGCCCACTAACAGTACAATCTCCCGTAAGTTGGTTCAAATAGTAAATGGGTGGGTAGAGCCTGTCTTTTTTCAAATATACCAATAGTTTTACTGATCCAGACTAATGTCATAAATGTAACTGCTAACATTGGCATTGTGCTCTCCACTCTCCACAATTTCTTAAGAGCCGGTTGGAAACGTTTCAAGATGATGTGCAGGAGGTTGTTATGGTAGCAACTACGCTGTTTTAGTTAATCTTATTATATGTTGTATTATGCACTTTAAATGCTATATCCCTAATGTTGTGAACTGCAAGATGTACTATACAGTATGTTAGTTTTCCTTTTAAAAATCTCAATAAACATATTGAGAACAAAAAAAAAATATATGCGTGTTTTCTATGAGAAAATGCATATAATGTGCAAAATGATACTGTGCTTCTGTGTTCTTTGTCTGCATGCAAAATTTGCATGCACCGTTAGTGTGAACGATCCCATTAACTGGTTTTAAAGTAAACCTGAGATGGTATAAAAGGAAGAAATTATGCATACCTGGGGCTTCCTCCAGGCTGATTGGTCCCTCGCCATCCTTCTGACCACCTGGATCCTCCGCTGTTTGTTCCGGAATTCCTCCAGTCCGGGGCATACAGCACGTGCATGGGCGTGGTACGCTCCCAACTACAGGAGTGCAATGGGGGGGATTTTCCAGGGAAAATTGTGGAGGATCCAAGCGGAACAGGAGGGGGGACCAATCGGGGGGAGGGACTGGAGGAAGCCCCAGGTATGTATAATTTCTTCCTTTTATACCATCTCAGTTACACTTTAAGCACAAATACAAATGTTCATTCAAGAGAAGCATACAACTTTGACCAGTGTGAACCCAGCAAATCTATTTCATAACCTAACGGTGCCCATGCGTGGTACAAATTTTTCTTTTTTTTTCATTTGGATAATTTTGTTCGATTATTCCGTTAGATCGAATATAAAGATTTTTCCAATATGTCCAATCAAATTTTTATTGAAAAAATCAGATAATCGTTCTTTTTTCTTGTTCGAAAACAAAGATTTTTTTCGATTCTATAGTTTTGGTTGAATAAATGGGGAAATCTAATATTTTTATTGTACAGTGTATGGTACAAAAAAAAGTTTGATTTTCCCATTTATTTGACCAAAACGATTGAATCATAAAGAATAGTTTTTCGATCAAGAAAAACAAACGATTATCCCGTATTTCTATAAAAATCCAATCGGACATGTTGGAAAAATCTTTATATTCGATCTAATGGAATAATCAAATAAAATAATTTAAAAAGAATTAAAAAATTGTACCATGTATGGACTCTATTAGAGAGACTGGGTGAGTGCTATGCTAATGACTTTCTATATCTTATACTTGTGTCATTATTATTATTTTTGTTGATTTATAAAACGCCAGTATATTCAATGGCGCTGTTTAAAGTCAATTATACTTGTAAGCTTAGATACTTGTATACTCTTATTTTACACAATGTTATGTTTTCCTATGATCGTTGAAGGAGACTGTGTTTATTGCCTATCCAAAGAATGTTATTGGATCTGATTATAATTAAACGTTACATTATATTCTAAATGATATTTTTATGCAGTCTGTTAATTAGTATATCTATACGCTCTTTAGGGAATTGGTGAACTCTCCAAGGCAGTTCCTATCTCTGGAGACTGATACAGCGTCCATCCACCAGCAGACTTAAGCTGGCCATACACCTGGCGATTTTGCGGCCCGATTGACCATCTAATTTGATAACGTTATCATATTGGATAAAAATCGGTGGCGCAACAAGCATGCCCAACTGACGATTCGACTGATCTTGTGCTGAAACCGGTCAAATGTATAGATCAAGCAAGCTGGAAAATCTCGGGTCTATGTGGTCGATCGGATGCGCAGCGCTAGCAGGGTGCGATAATGGGATGAGTAATGAATGGGACAGAACCCGCGGCCGATGTACCCCCCTATGGTTAATGTCCAACCCCCCGATGCAATAAAATCTCTCACCTGTCCGGCCTCTGCGAGTGTCCAGCTGCTTCTGCTTCCTCCATTCACATCCCAGGTGACTGCCGGGTATAGCACTGGCATGTGCATGTCACCCACACGGGACGCTAACGGGGAAGAGAGAGTGGCTGGACACTCGCGGCGGCCGGAGAGGTGAGAGATTTTAATGCACAGGCACCGGGGGAGGTAGGGGGGCATTAATATTTAGGGGAAGATAAGGGAGGCTGCATCACAAGGCCGATTCCTGAGAGATTGATTGACTGAAATTGATTGGGAATTGGCCTGTGGTGTATGGGCAGCCAACAGATCTCTCTCTGATCTGTCTCTTCTTATATCACTAGATGTATTGGCACCTTTACAGTAACACCATTGTCTGCCTACCCAGAGATTTACACCACCCTTACTATCCACCCACCCAGAGACCTACAGCACTCTCACTGTCCGTCCATCCTGAGAATTACTTCACCCCCACCCAGAGACTTACACCAACCTCACTGTCCACCCACCCAGATGCTTACACCAAACCCCACTGTCCACCCACCAGAGACTTGCATCACCCCACTGTCCACCCACCCAGAGACTTATACCACTCCCCGTGTGAAAAAATGGGTGTGGTCATTATGTTATGTGGGCGGGGCTAACTGTAAGGTACCGCGTAACAGTGAGGCGGAGATGCAAGAACCATTACTTCCAACACATGAAATGCAAGAAGCATTACCTCCGACACGTGAAATGCAAGAATTATTACCTCCGACAAAAGAAATGCAAGAACTATTTCTTCCGACACATGAAATGCAAGAACCATTACCTCTGACACATGAAATGCAACAGCCCTTACTTCCGACACATGATATGCAACAACCCTGACTTGCGACAAATGAAATGCAACAAATGATTTCCCCAACACATGCAGTGAGGCAAACATTATTTTTGACATATGAAATGCAGCAAATGGGAAATGAGGCAAATATTACCTCCCACACGTTAAAATTCAGTAAACATTACCCCCCACACATGAAAAGTGCACATACACATATGAAATGCAGCAAATGTTACCTCAGACATAATTTAATTAAATGTTCTGACAGAGGCGCTGCATCCAACTGCACAACGTCTGAGTCAGGCTGCATTTCCACTTGTGCGGTGCGAATCGCCGCGGTAAAAATTCGCATGCGGATGCGAATTTCGCATGCGGGTCTACGCGAATTTTCATGCGAATTCGCATGAAAATTCGCATGCATGACGATGTATGCGAATTTAACCATGGCAGTGCTGGTGTGCTTTTCCATTGTTTCTATGCGAATTCGCATGAAAATTCGCGTACCCAAACCGCATGCAAATTTCCTATTAAATACATTGTATGCGATTCGCATAGCGGTATGCGGTATGCGAATTCTGATGGCTCTGCCATGCGAATTTTTTCTGCACAGAAAAACGCAAAGGAATCCTGACAAGTGGAAACAGTCCCTTTCACTTGTATTGCTATGCGAATTTGCATGCGAAAAACGCATGCGAATTCGCAATAGTGGTGTGTTTTGTCTGAGGAAGCGGGCGTGAGACCCGCGAAACGCGTTGCAATTGTTTTATTTGGAGTATAAATTAAATTTTGTCTTTACCAATCACATTGGTTGTGTTTGACCTTCTGGGTAGGTAAGTCCATCCTTTCCCCCCTGATTTTACTGTTTTTATATTGGTTCATGTTTTTTTATTCTGCTGGCGCCTCTGTATCCATTGCACATTGTTATCCACCTGGTGGATGGGTGTAAAAACCCCTTTTTTCCTACTACGGAGAGCGACTTCTTAGCCTGAGTGGGGACAGGCTTATTTTCCCCATATGCGCAAAGAGTGGTTGCCTGACACTTGGCAACGAATGTTTGCGAATATATCTCTACTTGCTATTACATTTATACCTCAATATCATCAATAATACACTATTGGGGGCTCCCGGTTGTTGTTTTTTTCTGTTTTACATTATTTAATTAAATTTTCAGGCCCACTGGGTGCTGGTGGGATGGAGCTGCTGAGTAGGGTGGGAGAGTGACACTGGATGCGGCTGGGGGGGGGGGGGGTGACACTGGGCGGAAGGAGGGTGACATTGACTGGAAGGGGAGGAAGGTGAAACTGGGTGGGGAGGAGGATGACACTAGGTGGGGAGGAGGGCGACACTGACTGGGTCATGAGATGGGTGACAGACACTAGGTGGGGGGAAGGGTAATAGGTAGGTGTCCCAGTATAGGTAGCTAGTCATAGCATAGGTAGGTGCCTCAGTAGGTAGCTAGGCATAAGTAGGTGCCCCAGTATAGGTAGCTAGACATAGGTAGGTTCCCCAATAGGTAGCTAAGCATAGGTATGTGTCCCAGTATAGGTAGTTAGGCAAAGGTAGGTGCCCCAGTAGGTAGCTAGGCATAGGTAGATGCCCCAGTAGGTAGCTAAGCATAGCTAGGTGCCCCAGTATAGGTAGGTAGGCATAGCTAGGTGCCCCAATTGGTAGCTAGGCATAGGTAGGTGCCCCAGTAATAGGTAGCTAGGCAAAGTAGGCTGATGCCCCTGTAGTATTTAGCTAGGCACATAGGTAGGTGTCCCATCATAATTAGCTAGGTATAGGTAGCCAGCGGGGGTAAAGGTAGCCAGGCGGGCAGGAAGCGGGGACGCCGGGTGTCAAGCGCCTTTACTTACTTCAGGTTCCTGCGGTCCATGTGGAAAGCATGGCAATAATGTCCTGCGAAGAAGGAGAAGCGTGGCCAGGCCTAGTAAGGCACAGTAAGCCTGTCGGCGAAAATGAAATTAGCTAGCGACGTGGGACAGGAGGATCCGTGAGTGACTGCAAGGGCACAGGATGGCTGCCGGGGACTGGTAGAAGTCCTAGGTGAGTAAAACTGATTTATTTTTATGCATATCGGAAGTATCCCTCTAAATATAGTCCTGGTGATAAATACAGTATATGGAGCAGCGCTGCCATATTTCCTTTTTAACAATACCAGTTGCCTGGCAGCCTTGTTTATCTATTTGGCTGCAGTAGTGTCTGAATAACACCAGAAAGAAGCATGCAGCTAATCTTGTCAGATCTGACGATAATGTCAGAAACACCTGATCTGCTGCATGCTTGTTCAGGATCTATGGCTGAAAGTATTAGAGGCAGAGGATCAGCGGGTTAGCCAAGCAACTGGCATTGCTTACAAAGAAATAAATACACATCCCTCTCACTTCAGTTAAATAAGGCTGGCCATGTGCTTAGCTAGAGCAGTGTACATTCCAGAGTGACAGGAAGTGATAAGCAGTAGCTGCTTTATTCCACTGGGTTAGGCTAGATTTCCATTTGTGCCATTTTCCACACATTTTCACGATGAAAATTCACGTGTATGAAAACCAATGATTGTGAATGAGCTACGAAAAAAGCTGACAGCCTGTTCTATAATTTCACATGCCGTATCTGACTTTTCGTACATAATGCGAAAAATCGCATTGAAATGCTTCTTCTGGTGTCCGTATTCTTACCAGCAAAAGGAACTTGTCATGCTGTTACTAGGCAGAACATGTAAATTAGGGGTACTGTGAAAATTTGCATAAAACACATGTAATATAGCGTGTTTTTTTCTTTTTTTTAAATTTTCACGGCCATTGCAAAAAACATTGCATAAAAATGCAATGCTACAGTGGAAACGTAGCCTAAAGGTAGCCAGCCATACATCTAGCGATGATGGGCAGATTCGATCAAGAGACGAATTTCTCTCTGATCAAATCTGATTAGAGAGAGATCTGTCGGCTGCCCATACACAGCAGGCCGATTCCCGATCAATTTTCAGCATGAAATCTCTCGGGAATCAGCCGAGCTCGCTACATCCACCGCCTCACCGCTGTTCCCCTAGCGTATAAATGTATGTAATGTGTGCATTTATACATTACCGGTCCTGTGTTGTGGCGCCCGCCCTTTTGAAACCTTCACTCTTCCATAGCCGCGTATACGTTGCCGGCGTGGTGCGTGACATCACACGCCGGCGTGTTATGTACCAGCAGCGTGTATTGGGCTAACAAAAGAGGGGGGTATCGGGAGTTGGACAGACACCGCGACACGGGACAGGTAATGTATAAGTGTGCACATTACATACATTTATATATTGCAGGAACAGCACCAGGGTTTCATCACATTTGGCGCTCATCTCGATATCGTTTACAGTTACTGCTGCATACCCAACCGATTACGCCAGCCGATATATTGCAGCATTTCCAACTGATACAATGCGACCATTTTCAGCCCGAAATTGGTTGCATTATTGGTTGGGTAGGCACTTGGCAGCACTGATTTTCATTAATTTACTAGCAGCCCAGATTTGTTTACTTTTTTTTTTTTTTTTTTAGATTCACCTTTTTTTTTTCACTGTAAATGTACTGACAATTGGCATCTCTGCCAGATAGTATGTGGCCTCCTTCAGGCAGACTCCTCTGGTGACAGAGTTGCAGTGTAACTTCTATGCTGCCCAGCTGTCACTAGAGAACACTCTGCCTTGTCTGCTAGTATCAGCAGTGGCAGCCATCTTGCTGTAGACCAGCACAACAGTCATACATATAGACAGGAGGAGACCACAGCCTGCTGCACTGAGGACACTTTTGGGAGGCTGTGTTGCTCTGAGCCTCCACCACACAGTCATGTGACCAGCCTCACCCCTCCATTCTCCTGCGGATTCTCTGAGCCTGCAGCAGCCTTGCCTGTGGGGGGGCTGTGTGTGATCAGCAGCCAGGAGGAGCCCCCATTATCCTGAGTGTGCTGAACAGGTGGGGGTCTCTCTGCTGCAGTGTTTATATTACTTAGTGCTGGATTGTGTGGGAATAGGTCTGTCTGCCATATTAATGTAAAATATTATAGTGTTTCCATAACCTCTCCCACCTCTAGCAGTCTAAGGCTACAGTCACTTTTCATGGACTCTGCACTCTCTGTGGCCGGGCAAACCCAGGATTTTCAGGGGGAGGGGGGGGGCTACATGAAAGGTTGCAGTATTAGATTGTGAGCTCTTCTGAGGACAGTCAGTGACACGACTATATACTCAGTAAAGTTGATACTGACGGGAGAGGAAAAGATTCCGGGCATCACAAGGATGAGTTCAACGTCGGCCCGCCAAAAACAGGCCTTCGGGGATTGCTGGGTTAGTACTAGGTAATCCCCGTCTGGCAGCTGGCCAAGCAGGAAGTGACTCTCACTTCCTGTGGCCGAAGCGATCTTGTTTCCAGAAGCGTATTCATAAAATACGCTTTGGCGCATGCATGATGTGTAAAACTTGCGGCGGGTGTACACACATGCACGTCGCCATAGACTTACATGACTTCCGGTCTGCCACACTTCACAGCGGAACCGCACAGTAACATAGATGTGTGTGAAAGCGTCACTTCCGTCGCAATGTGTCAGTATGAAAGTCCACATAGACTTATTGCCCTGTGGTGAGGTGCAGTAAAAATACTTAACCGCCCCAGTATAAAAGGCCCTCGCTCTCTGTGCCCACACACTCCCCCCCCCCCCACCCTTCACCTGATGCTCTCTGTGTCCCCACACTCCCCCCACCCTTCACCTGATGCTCTCTGTGCCCCCACACTCCCCCCCCACCCTTCACCTGATGCTCTCTGTGCCCTCACCCCCCCCCCCCCAACTGACGCTCTCTGTGCCCCCACACTCCCTTCACCTGATGCTCTCTGTGCCCCCACACTCCCCCCCCCACCTGATGCTCTCTGTGCCCCCCCCCCCCCCCATTCTCCTGATGCTCTCTGTGTCCCCACACTCTCCCCATTGACGTCTCTGCAGCATCTAGCGGGCTCCTAGTGGCCTCCACCATCCGTGCGCTTAAGTCAGCACGTCACATGACCTAATGCGGGTCATGTGACACGCCAGCTTGTGTGCACAGGGAAAGCCACTAGGAGCCCACTAGGTGCTGCAGGAAGGGGTATTTAGGGTGGCGATATTTAGGGAGGTTTTGTGCTTTTTAGACCAGTTGCGCAAGCACATGTAACCGGCAGGGATGGGCTTCCAAGTAAAAAGCCATTCGAAATTAAAATGAGGCTTAAGCAACGCAGGTGTGAGCACGGGAGACGGGGTTACTTACCCAGAAGTCCGTCGGCTTCTGAGAGTCTCACTCCACTCGCACGCGACCTATGGGACGCGTTACACGACCCACCACCGCACTTCCTCCTTCAAGCTGTGCGAGTGGAGTGAGACGCATAGAAGCCGATGGACTTCTGGGCAAGTAACCCCGTCTCCCGTGCTCACACCTGAGACAATTAACCACTTGAGGACGTGTTAAACCCCCCTAAAGACCAGGCCATTTTTCATAAATTAGGCCACTGCAGCTTTAAGGGCTCGCTGCGGGGCCGCACAACTCAGCACACAAACGATCCCCCCCCCCCCTTTTCTCCCCACCAACAGCTCTCTGTTGGGGGGTCTGATCTCTCCCCCAATTTTTTTTTTTTTAACAAATATTCTTCTTCTTATTATTTTTTTTTTATAAAAATGCCTGTTTTTTTTTTTAATTTTCCATCCCTCCCCCAGTCAGCCGATCGTGGCACACAGCTGTCACCAGCACTGTGCTGCCTTAGATTGCAGTGTTGTACAGGTATATTAGACAGTCTAACAGTCTCCGAGTGGCGATCGCCGCTGGGAGACTGAAGGCGGAGCGCTCACCATCTCCTGCTAGCCCCATAGAAGGCCGTTATTGACAATCGGCGTGGAGAGGTCGGCAAGAAGTTAAGCCTCATTTTAATTTCGAAATTGAATGGCTTTCTACTTGGAAGCTGATCTCTGGTAACCGGCATCAGGCTATCCCCACAGGTGCTGGATATTGGGGACTCTGCTGTGCTATACTCTACATATGCACTCCCCGCAGTGCTGTTGTGAATCCTCTGAGAATGTTGTGCACATTGAAGGCAGAGGTGTTGCCTATCACCCATAAACCTGGTTCAGATCATGCAGATGTGTAATAGTGGAGGAATCCTCTCATTCTCCTGCAGAGTACCTGCACTTCACTCTTCGCTGTATCCACAGTTAGACTGCCTAGGGCCGGATCTATGTTCTTTGTTCCCGTCCTCACCCTCTACAAATACTCTTGCCAAGAACAGCTACTCTAAGCTATACCCTAAGTTTAGTTAACATGCATCCCTGGCGTACATGGAAAAAAACAAAAACACAGAGGTACACAAATGCTTTACAGTTAGGATGACCCAACACATTGGGCCTGATTCACAAAGCGGTGCAAAGTGTTTGCACGCCAGTGAAAAGCCCTTTATCACGCCTAAACTCAGTTTAGGCATGATAAGAAGAAACTCGCGCGAATTTTCCGCGGCGCACGGTGCAGTGCGCGCGATGCGCCCATTAAACACTATGGGCGCTGCGCGCGGAATTACGCAATTGCGCGCGTAAAACTTTGCGCGCGGGACTTTGCGCGCGATAAAGAGCACAAATCGGTGATAACATCTTAATATAGCTTTAAAATTCCCAAGCAATGGCAGCAATAAAATGCCTTTTATGTTACAAAATGTCAGTCAACAAGATTGTAATATGCAAATTAGAGGAGTCGGTGGAATCCTACACTGAGGAGTCTGAGGATTTTTAGACCGACTCCACAGTCCTGGTGTAATCAATAATTAGCCTGAAAGAGAACCCGAGGTGGGGTCTAAGAATCCTATTAGCACACAGAGGCTGGATCTGCATATAATGCCCAGCCTTTGTTGCTATACTGCCTTCCCCCAGTCCCCCCCCCCCCCCCCTGCGCTCTGCTGGCCCCCATTAATCAAATTATATAGAGGAGGCGGGGGAGCGGCAGAGAGTGACAGTGTGGATGTAAACAGCCTGCTACTGCCTACATTGGATATTAGGGAGGACAGTGTGTGTGTGTGGGGGGGGGGGGGGGGTTGCATTTGTATTTGTAACTTGTTCCAATATCGATCATCACACCCTACCGACCACAATGGCCCGACATCTTGCAGAATGTCAGATTGATTCATTTATCCAATTTTAGCCCCAAATTGGTTGCATCGTTGATTGGGCATGCACTTGGCAGCACCAATTTTCATCTGATTCAATTAAAATAATCAAATCGGATGGTTGATCGGCCACCAAGTCGCCTTATGTATGGCCACCTTAAGGTTTAGGAAGTCTTTTTGTTCCTTAGTGTATGTTTGCCATACAGAGAGACTGGGAGGTTATCTCCACCACACCCTGTACAGGAAATGTGAGACTAGGGATGCTCTTCTTAGTAGCTAAGAGCACGTAGCTACTCGGATTCAAAATGTAAATTAAACAGCTGTGACCACGGGGGGCGGGGGGTTAACTTACCCATGTGTCTGGTGGATCCTATGACTTCCATTCACGTCACACACTGCGTTCCATGTCACTCCTACACTTCATCCTTCCAGCTTAAAGTAGAAAGGGTGGGAGTGACATGGAACGCAATGCGAATGGAAGGCATAGGATCCGCAAGACACATGGGTAAGTTTACCTCCTGCGGTCACAGCTGTTTAATTGACATTTTGAATCGGAGTAGCTACATACTCTTAGCTACTAGGAAGAGCATCCCTGTGTGAGACTCCCTCTAGTTTCTGCACCTCTCAGACTTTCACTTTCATTTCTCTCCTCTGCTGTCAGGAATGGCGTCTGCTGATCTGAGGAAGGAGCTGGACTGTTCCATCTGTCTGACCATTTATACAGATCCTGTGACCCTGAGATGTGGACACAACTTCTGCCGGCTCTGTATAGCTCAGGTGTTGGATACACAGGAGGAGTCTGGAGTTTTTTCCTGTCCTGAATGCAGAAAAAGGTTTCAGCAACGGCCGGCACTGCTAAAGAACATAACGTTGCGAAAAATTGTGGAGAGATTCAGATCTGCTCAGCCAGATCAGGAAGAGACTGGAGTTTTCTGTACCTACTGTATTGACTATCCTGTACTGGCTGTTAAGTCCTGTCTGCATTGTGAAGCTTCTCTGTGTGACAATCACCTGAGAGTCCACAGCAAGTCACCAGAACACGTCTTGTGTGACCCCACCACTTCCCTGGAGAACAGGAAATGCTCCGTCCATAAGAAGATATTGGAGTATTATTGCCTTGCAGATGATTCCTATATCTGTGCATCCTGCAGGCTGGATGGAGACCACCAGGGACACAAGGTGGAGACACTGGATGAAGCCTCTGAGAAGAAGAAACAGAAACTGAGAAATGATCTGCAGGAACTGATCACTAAGACAGAGGAGACTGAGAAAGAAGTCCAGAGTCTGCAGGAGAACACAAGAAAAGTCCATGAAAAGTCATTTGGTATAGCTATGACAGTTACTGTCCTGTTTAGAGACCTCAGGAGACAGCTGGACGACCTGGAGAAGAGAGTCCTGAGAGAGGTTTCCAGGCAGGAGGAGCAGCTTTCTCTGGCATTGGCTGATTTCATTCAGCAGCTGGAAATAAAGAAGGCCGAGCTGTCCAGGAAGATGCGTCACATTGAGGAGCTGTGTAACATGGCTGACCCACTGACTGTCTTACAGGAATCATACACAGGTGACTTGTGTGACACTGAGGAGGGGGATAAGGAGGACAGAAAGAGACCTGATGGGCGGGATCTGGATGTGGCTCTTATCTCACACACATTATACACAGAGTTATCTGATATAATAGCCGGGGTAACTGGAGGCTGCATCATACAGGAAGCTACAGACATATTACTGGATATAAACACAGCTCATAATGATCTACATATATCAGATGACATGAAAATTGTATCCAGCTCAGATATTAGCCAGAATCGCCCACAAACACCAGAGAGATTTCTGACATACTGTCAGGTGATGAGCAGACAGAGTTTCTCCTCAGGGCGACATTACTGGGAAGTGGATGTCAGTAAATCAAAGTGGTGCCGTGTAGGAATGTGTTACCCCAGTATGGCCAGGAGAGGATTGCAGTCAGTAATTGGATGTAATAACAAGTCCTGGTGTTGGCGCAGGATTTGTAATCATTGTGGAGTGATGCATGACAGTAAAGAGATCCAGTTACGTGACAATGTCTCCAGTAATAGAGTCAGGATATATCTGGATTATGAGGCCGGGCAGCTGTCCTTTTATGGTCTGTATGACCCGATCAGACACCTCCACACCTTCACTGCAAATTTCACTGAGCCCCTCCATGCTGCATTATATGTAGAAGAAGGTTCTATAAAGCTATGTGGGAGGGGGAGCAACCAGGAGATGTGAGATAATATAATGTAAGGCCGATATAATATACTGCTGTGTCATAAACCGGTTATATTGCTGCATAGCAAGTAGAATACTGGTAGGACATTTTTTTTTCAAACTGAAGGAAAGCCTTTGTCCATTTTATATTTCTCTATGAGTCCATAAGAGAGGATTTCTCACCACTTCCTGTCTCACAGACCTCACAGGAAGTCAGAGCAATTATCCCAGAAGAGGGTGGAAATCCCCCTCAGACAGATGTCACTGGAACAAGTGTCCTCATTGGAGAATTAAAACCTGTTTCCATGACAACCATACATATCTGGAATTCTCCTGACTCTGCCCTGGTGCTGCTGTCACATGACAGGAAGTGAGGGGATAATCTGCACAATGGGGACACAGACTACACACCACAGCCTGACAGAGCATCTAAACCTTCCACATGCTAAGCAAAACAAATAAACAAGAAAAGCTTTAGCCTGGAGTTCCACTTTAAAGAGAGGCTGAAGTGCAAATAAAAAGAAAAAAACAGATACTCAGCTAAGAAGAGGGAAGGCTCTGGGTCCTATAGAGACTTCCTGTTCCTCCTCTGGTCCTGTGTTCTACTGCTTTGTTCCTTGTTAGCCGTCTCCAACCCATCGGTCAGAGTCTGCTAACGGGGCACACATCGGTGAAAGGCGGGGCCCTTAGAAGGAACAGGAAGGCTCTATAGGACCCAGAGCCTCCCTCCCCTCTTCTTAGGTGAGTATCTGTTTTATTCTTTTTATTTACACTTCAGACTCACTTTAAAGGGAACCTGAAGTGAGAGGGATATGGAGGCTGCCATATTTCCTTTTAAGCAATACCAGTTGCCTGGCTATCCTGCTGATCCTCTGCCTTTAATACTTTTAGCCATAGACCCTGAACAAGCAGGCAGCAGATCAGGCGTTTCTGACATTTTTGTTTAGTCTGACAAGATTAGCTGCATGCTTGTTTCTGGTGTGATTCAGACTCATAGACAGCAGAGATGGCAGGCACTCAGACACTGCTGGTTGTGTAATGGGTAAAATCCAGCATGTGCTGCAGCAGCGAATACCCCAGTCATTATCAGGGATGCTCAAATCCGAACTTTGGATGAATCTGGATAGTTGCTCTCCGGATTCCATTCTGTTAATTGCAATCACCTGGGCGGGGGGGTCAATCTTACCTCTCTGACGTTTTCTTAGGTCCCTCCCTCGGCACCTCCCATGTTGCGGTCCAAGCGGCGGTCATGTGATTACAAACACTTCCTCCTTCCGGTTTGAAGGAGGAAGTGTTCGTACTCACGTGACGCGCGTGGACCACATCGTAGGAGGCGCTGAGGGACGGACCTAAGAAGACGTCAGACAGGTAAGATTGACCCCCCCGCCCGCACAGGTGATTGCAATTAACAGGATGAAATCCGGATAGCAACTATCCGGATTCATCCAAAGTTCGGATTTGAGCATCCCTAGTCATAAGCTATGTACACAAGACGACATACAAGTGCCTGAATAAATCCAGGAGAAATTGCCAATTGCGTGCAAACATGTAAAGTGCATATCCAGTGCATAATCAATCAACACAGTCTTGTGCAATTACATGTAGAGATATACATATCCCATCAGTGGTGGCTGGTTGGAGGCAGGGCTGTGGAGTTGGTACAAAAATCATCCAACCCCAACTCCTCAGTTTATGATACAGAAAAGGCGACACCAAGAGCATAATATAGTGTAGTATGTACTGGTTATGGATGAGATAATGAAAAGTAAGTATAGTTATACTCACAAATGAAGGTTACCACTCAGGCAACCACTGTATAAGCAGGTGGACCTGCTAGACCTGTCCCCAATCAGGATTAAAAAGTCGCTCTCCGTAGAACAGAAAAATGGGTATCACCCCTTCACCATGTAAAAGCAAACAGTCGCCAGTAGGAAAAAAAAGGGTAAAATGTTTTAAAATAGAGGAGGCAGCGTTGGACTTGCCTCCTCCAAGAAGACAAAAATTAGTAAGGATGTTGTAGACTCCAAGATTCAATACAACACGTTTCGCATGAATGACTGCTTCATCAGGCAATAGGGATGGAGTATACAGCAATGCAGGTCTAGGACTAAGCCAAGCGCCTCTGAGGAGCTTGGCTTAGCAGGTCTAGGACTAAGTCAAGCGATTCGGAGTCGTTTGGCTTAGTCCTAGACCTGCATTGCTGTATACTCCATCCCTACTGCCTGATGAAGCAGGGTCATTCCTGTGAAATGCATTGTACCGAATCTTGGAGTGTAGAAATTATTTTTTTGACATCATTAGTAATTTGTGTCTACTTGGAGGAGGTAAGTCCACCTCTGCCTCTATTTTTAAACGTTTTACCTGTTTTTGTTTTCTTTTTTTTTATCCTACTGTGTACTTTTACATTCCTCAGTTTATGAAACCTCCAACTCCAGGTACCTAAAACTGCTTCGACTCCAACTCCACAGCCCTGGGTGGAGGAGGCAGCAGTGGGCGCCAGGAGGTGCACGGCCTTATGACTGTTTCACGGAGTGTGAAACGGCTTCTTCAGAGGTCTGTTCACATGCAGTTGACAATAAAAGCTATACTGCCAGACATTTTCTTTTCTCCTGGGTTATTCAGACACTACTGCAGCCACATAGATCAGCAGGACAGCCAGGCAACCGGTATTGTTTAAAAGGAAAAAAATACAGCAGCCTCCCTATACTTTTTTCTTCAGGTTCCCTTTAACTATGGCAAGTGTCAGTTGGTGAATGACGTGATTAGATGCTAGGAGGCAGCACAGACAGTTCTTATTGCAGACAGATGAATGAGGACCATTTCTGTACAGACATATTTTCAAACCTCTCAACCTTTGGAGCCAGGAAAGAGGGACACTAAGACACGCCCCTGCCACACCCCCATTTTACATGTAGCTTGCCCCCTCCATTCCCTATAGTTTCCTTACAGTTACCTAGTGCTAGTTGCCCTTCTCCATCCCCTATACAGAGTTCCCTGGTGTCTAGTTGCCCTCCCTCACAGGAGCAGGGATGCCACTATAAGGAACCATGATTGGTGCTGGATGGTGCACAAAATAAAGAAGCTGGACAATTTCTGGCCATACAGATCAGTGGAATGGTCTGCTGCATAATCATCTCCCCAGGTGTTGGCCAGGGAAGGAGTGCACCAGCCAGAGAGGTAAGTAGCATAGTCTGCTGCATCATCCCCTCACCAGGTCTTATACTACCTACACCCCTAAACAGTAACACCACCCCCACTGTCCACGCCCCTAAAGAGTAACACTACCCCAACTGTCCACACCCCTAAAGGGTAACACCACCCCCACTGCCCACACCACTAAAGAGTAAAACCACCGTGCTTTCCACACCCCTATAGAGTAACACCACCCCAACTGTCCACACCCTTAAAGAGTAACACCCACCCCACTTTCCGCACCCCTAAAGGGTAACACCACCCCTGCTGTCCACACCCCTATAGAGTAACACCCACCCCACTGTCCGCACCCCTAAAGGGTAACACCACCCCTGCTGTCCACACCCCTAAACAGTAACACCACACCCGCTGTCCACACCCCTAAAGTGTAACACCACCCCCGCTGTCCACACCCCTAAAGTGTAACACCACCCCAACTGTCCACATCCATAAAAAGTTACGCCACCCCAACTTGTCAGATACTGTGTTGATGTTTAATTGATTTAGAAATGTATAGAGCCAATATACACATATCTTCCCTGCAGTCAATAGTATTTGTGTTCCCTTATTTGCTGTTATGTATCCTATGGTTTTATTTGGTGTTATGTATTCTATTGGTTTCATATCTCCGGAGAATATCCTCCTAGTCAAACCTTACACTGGAGAGTGTCCTCCTAGTCAGACCCTACGCCGGAGAGTGTCCTCCTAGTCAGACCCTACGCCGGAGAGTGTCCTCCTAGTCAGACCCTACGCCGGAGAGTGTCCTCCTAGTCAGACCCTACGCCGGAGAGTGTCCTCCTAGTCAGATCCTACGCCGGAGAGTGTCCTCCTAGTCAGACCCTACGCCGGAGAGTGTCCTCCTAGTCAGACCCTACGCCGGAGAGTGTCCTCCTAGTCAGACCCTACGCCGGAGAGTGTCCTCCTAGTCAGATCCTACGCCGGAGAGTGTCCTCCTAGTCAGATCCTACGCCGGAGAGTGTCCTCCTAGTCAGACCCTACGCCGGAGAGTGTCCTCCTAGTCAGACCCTACGCCGGAGAGTGTCCTCCTAGTCAGACCCTACGCCGGAGAGTGTCCTCCTAGTCAGACCCTACGCCGGAGAGTGTCCTCCTAGTCAGACCCTACGCCGGAGAGTGTCCTCCTAGTCAGACCCTACGCCGGAGAGTGTCCTCCTAGTCAGACCCTACGCCGGAGAGTGTCCTCCTAGTCAGACCCTACGCCGGAGAGTGTCCTCCTAGTCAGACCCTACGCCGGAGAGTGTCCTCCTAGTCAGACCCTACGCCGGAGAGTGTCCTCCTAGTCAGACCCTATGCCGGAGAGTGTCCTCCTAGTCAGACCCTACACCAGAGAGTGTCCTCCTAGTCAGACCCTACGCCGGAGAGTGTCCTCCTAGTCAGACCCTATGCCGGAGAGTGTCCTCCTAGTCAGACCCTACACCAGAGAGTGTCCTCCTAGTCTTAGCAGGAAAGTTCACATAAAGGTCATACCTGAAAAAAAACAATGACACATTTACGGTAGCTGTTCAGAAATCAGAGTTTGGAAACGAATATCTTGTCCAAATAAGGACTTACTTTAAAAAAAAACTATAAATATCTAAAGGTGCCCACTAACAGTACAATCTCCCATACATTGGATCAAACGGATCGGGTACCATTAATGGTGCTCTTTCGATTGTTCAGTCAATCTTGATTTTGGAACAATTTTTGTAGGATTGCTCATCATTTTCCCCTCCGTTGGTGGGCCAGAATGATCGTTTCTGACCGCTACCGTTGGATCAAACGGTTGATTGGGTAAATTGTATTGTTAATGGGCAGGGTAAGAGCTCTGTGACTGGATTTGGGAGGGTTCACACGCGTATTTTACATCCAGATTTTTGGACTCCATGCGCCTTTGCCTGCATTTATATAGGGTTAGTAAATGGGTGGGGAGAGCCTCTCCTTTTTCAAATATTCCAATAGCTTTACTGATCCAGACTAATGTCATCAATTCATCTGCTAACATTGGCATTGTGCTCTCCACACTCCACAATATCTTAAGAGTCGGTTGGAAACGTTTAAGATGATGTGCAGGAGGTCGTTATGGTAGCAACTACGCTGTTATAGTTAATCTTATTATATGTTGTATTATGCACTTTAAATGCTATATTCCTAATGTTAACTGCAAGATGTACTATACAGTATGTTATTTTTCCTTTTAAAAAACTCAATAAACATGATTGAGAACAAACAAAATATATATATATGCGTGTTTTCAATGAGAAAATGCATACAATGTGCAAAATGATACTGTGCTTCTGTGTGTTCTTTTCCTGCATGTAAAATTTGCATGCACCGTAAGTGTGAACAATCCCATTAACTGGTTTTAAAGTAAACCTGAGATGGTTTAAAAAGAAGAAATTGTACATAACTTGGACTTCCTCCAGGTTGATAGGTCCCTCGCCATCCTTCTGCGCTGCCCGGATTCTCCGAAATTTGCCCCGGAATGTCCTCCAGTCCGGGGCATACTGCGCGGGCGTGATACGCTCCCAACTATGGAGTGCGATGGGGGAGTGTGTGCAGCCATACTGTGCCTGCACTCCAACTGGAGGATTTTCCAGGGCAAATTATGGAGGATCCAAGTGGTGCAGGAGGACAGCAAGGAACCGATTGGGGGGGGGGGGGGGGGGAGGGTGTTACTGAAGGAATTCCCAGGTATGTATAATTTCTTTCTTTTATACAATCTCCGGTACACTTTAAGCACAAATCTTTACATCAACCCCATTGTCTGCCCGCCCGGAGACTTACACCCACCCCACTGTCCACCCATCCTAGGACTTACACCACCCCACTGTGTATCCACCCTAGGACTTACACCACCCTCACTGTCCACCCACCCAGAGACTTACACCACCCCACTGTGTATCCACCCCATGACTTACACCACCCTTGCTGTCTACCCACCGCCCACTCTGTCCACCCACCCAGAGACTCACACCACTCCACTGTCCATCCACCCACAGACTTATGCCACCCCACTGCCCGCGCAATTAAAGTCTTACATCACTCCCCTGTCTCCCAACCCACAGACTTATACTGAACCCTCTGTCCACCCACCTAGAGACCTACACCACTCCACTGTCCATCTACCCAAAGACTTATGCCATCCCGCTGCCCACCCACCTAGAGAGTCACACCCCCCCCCCTACTGTCCACCCACCCAGAGTCTTACACCACCCACTGCCCGCCCACTTAGTGACTTACACCAACCCCAGTGTCCGCCCACCAGAGACCTACACCACTCCACTGTCCATCCACCCAGAGACTTATGCCATCCCGCTGCCCACCCACCTAGAGAGTCACACCCCTTCTACTGTCCACCCACCCAGAGTCTTACACCACCCACTGCCCAGTCACTTAGAGACTTACACCAAGCTCAGTGTCCACCAGAGACCTAGACCACCCCACTGTCCATCCACCCAAGAACTTACACCACCCTCGCTGTCCACGCACTATAGACTTACACCACCCCACTGTCCCCCCAACCCAGAGACTTATTAATCGTTAATTTCATTTGCTCACATTTCAAATACAGGTAACTGATAAAATTGAACAGGTTTGGGTGTGGTCCCATCAAAACACAAAAAAGTCATCTATAAAACACCACCAACATTTGGCATATTTTTGAACAATGGGGGAAGTGTTACATAAACGCTTCCTTGTATAACCCCATAAATAGATTAGCATAGACAGGGACCACACTCGACCCCATCGCAGTTCCTTTGCATTGAAGAAGAAAAGGATTGTCAAAAAAGAAAGAGTTCTCTCTCAAAATCAAATTGAAACGCTAAATCAGAAAAGTTATCTGATCCACTTCCTAATAAGAGTATGCAAAAAGAAAATACTCAACAGCCTCTACACCCCAATCATGAGGGATGAAGGTGAAGATGCTTTCAACATCAAGAGTGACCAACAACCAGTGATCTTCCACTTTGTCAAATCAGTTCCAAAAATATTCCTGTATCCTTAAAGGACAACCGAGGTGACACGTAATACGATGAGATAGACAGAGATAGACATGTGTATGTACAGAGCCAAGCACACAATTAACTAGCTGTGTTCCTTTTTTTCTCTGCCTGAAAGACTTATACATCAGGTATGCAAGTGACAGGTTCTGCCCGGGTTGGACTGGGTCAGACTATAGCATAACCCTCACTGATAAGTAATTACAGCCATAAAACACTTTCCGTCATGGTGTCAGTAAATAGCTTCTGAGCGCAGGAAAAAGATAAAAAGAGTCATTCATAAATTTGAGCTCTAACATACTTCAATTAAGGTGCCATTGAGCAAAGACAATGAAACAGAAAAAACTTAAAAACTTGATTTATTTATAAAATACTAGCTGATTGCCCGGCGTTGCCCAGGTATGTATTTGGCTGGTGTAGGCTCCGCCCACTTTTTCTAACCCTAACACACAATTACTCAATGACCAAGTTTGTGAGCTTTGCCGTCTTTGGCATCAATAATTTGCATTGAAATGAAAAAATCTGATTGGCTGTTTGTGGCTCCACTCCCTTTTCTGAATTTGAACCCCAGTCACCCAATGACCAACTGTACCAGGTTTGAGGCCTGTGCCATTAACAGTGCAAGAATGGTAGCAATTAAACATTCCCCTTGAAAAGAAATAGGTGAAGTTTGATTCACTTTTGTAGGCTCCACCCACTTTTCTAAAAAAATAATCCCAGTCACCCAGTGACCAACTGTGCAAAGTTTAAGAACCCCGCCATTAACAGTGTAAGAATGGCTGCAGTTTACATTTTCCCAGTGAAATTTGTATTTGTCTCCACCTACTGATGACCCGGCATTGTCCGTGTATGTATTTGACTGGTGTTGGCTCCACCCACTTTTACTAACCTTAACACACAATTACTCAATGACCAAGTTTGTGAGCTTTGGGGTTCTTCGCATTAATAATTTGTATTTTCCCATGAAATGGGAAAAAAAAATTCTGTTTTTGACTCCACCGACTTTTTGTAACCTTGACACACAGTACTCAATGACCAAGTTTTTGAGCTTTCGGGTTCCTGGCATCAAAATTGTGCTAATGGAAGCAGTTTATCCAGTTAAGAAATCTGTCTGTTTGTGGCTCTGCCCCTTAAGTGAATTTGAACCCAGTCACTTAATGACCGACTGTAGCAGGTTTGAGGCCTCTGTCATTAACAGTGTAAGAATGGCTGCAGTTTCAACATTCCCCCTGAAAATCAATAGGTGAATTTTGATTGGCTCTTGTAGGTTCCACCCACTTTTCCGAATATTAATCCCAGTCACCCAGTGACCAACTGTGTCAAGTTTGAGAACCCTGCCATTAACAGTGTAAGAATGGCTGCAGTTTATCTTTTCCCATGTAAAAAGTTAGTTGGTTTTGGCTCCACCCACTTTTTCTAACCTTGACATACAGTCACTCAATGACCAAGTTTATGAGCTGTGGGGTCTTTGGCATCAATAAGTTGCATTTTACCATTGAAATTAAACAAATCTGATTGGCTGTTTTTGGCCCACTCCCTTTTCAGAATTTAAACCCCAGTCTCCCAGTGACTGACTGTACCAGATTTAAGGGTTCTGCCATTAAAGGGACTCCGAGCTCAACAAAAAATGCAAAATAGTACTCACCCGGGGCTTTCTCCAGCCCAGTGCTGGTCGGGAGGTCCCACGACGGCGTCCTGGCTCCTCTCCTAGTCCTCGCTCCGGAATGGCTGACCGGCGGCAGCCCGGGCGACACTCGGCCGAGTGTCGGGCTTCTTCTTCCGCATATGACGCGGCTGACGTCACACACCGGCCGCCTTGCGTCATCACGGCGGCCGGCGTGACAGTACAGCGCATGCGCGCTTTAATCGCGCATGCGCAGTACTTTCACGCCGGCCACCGTGATGACGCGAGGCGGTCGGCGTGTGACGTCATACGCGGAAGAAGAAGCCCAACACTCGGCCGAGTGTCGCCCGGGCTGCCGCCGGTCAGCCATTCCGGAGCGGGGACTAGGAGAGGAGCCAGGACGTCGTCGTGGGACCTCCCGACCAGCACTGGGCTGCAGAAAGCCCCGGGTGAGTACAATTTTCATTTTTACGATGAGCTCGGAGTCCCTTTAAGAGTGTATGAATGGCAGAAATGTAAATATTACCCTTAAAAAACAAAAGGTGAATTTTGATTGGCTGCTGTAGGCTCCACCCACTTTCCTGATTATTAATCCCAGTCACCCAGTGGCCAACTGTGTCAAGTTTGAGAACCCTGCCAATAACAGAATGGCTGAAATCAATTTAACAAATATGATTGGCTGTTTGTGGCTCTACCCCCTTTAATGAATTGGGACCCCAGTCACCCAATGACTGACTGTATCAGGTTTGAGGCCTCTGCCATTAACAGTGTACGAATGGCAGCAATGTAAATATTCCCCTTGAAAATCAATAGGTGAATTTTGATTGGCTGTTGTAGGCTACACCCACATTTCTGAATATTAATCCCAGTCACCCAGTGGCCAACTGTGTCAAGTTTGGGAACCCTGCCATGTAAAAAATTAAGTTGTTGGCGCCACCCACTTTTTCTAACCTTGACATACAGTCACTCAGTTATCAAGTTTATGAGCTTTGGGGTCCTTGGTATCAATACTGTAATATAATCCTGTTGAAAAATAAACAAATCTGATTGGCTGTTTGTGGCTCCGCCCTCTTTCTGAATTTGAACCCTAGTCACCCAGTGACCAACTGTACCAGGTTTGAGGCATCTGCTATTAACAGTATAAGAATGGTAGCAGCTTAAATAATACCATTGAAAATCAAAAGGTGAATTTGTATTGGCTGTTGTAGGCTCCACCCACCTTCTAAAATCTTAATCTCATTCACCCAGTGTCCAACTGTGCAAAGTTTGAGAACCCTGCCATTAATGGTGTAAGAATGACCACACTTTACATTTTCCCAGTGAAATTTGGCTTTGGCTCCGCCCACTTTTTGTAAACTTGACACACAGTCACTCAATGAGCAAGTTTGTGAGCTGTCAGGCTCCTGGCATCAAAAATGTGTGAATGGAAGCAGTTTATCCACCAAGGAAATCTGATTGGCTGTTTGTGGCCCTGCCCCTTTAGTGAATTTGGACCCCAGTCACCCAATGACTGACTAGCAAGTTTGAAGCCTCTGCTATAAACAGTGTAAGAACTGCAGAGGCTGAAATATTCGCCTTGAAAATCAATAGATGAAGTTTGATTGGCTGTTGTAGGGAGCACCCACTTTCTTGAATCTTAATCTCATTCACCCAGTGACCAAGTGTGCCAAGTGTGCCAAGGACCCTGCCATTAACAGTCTAAGAATGGCTGCACATTTTCCCATTTAAAATTAATGGCTGAAATTTGATTGGCTGTTTTATGCTCCGCCCACTTTCCCTGGATTTGTAACCTTGGTCACCAAGTAACCAACTGTGCCAAGTGTGGGGACTCCGGCTTGATTACTGTGAGAATGGCAGCCTTTTACATTTTTTCCATTGACATGAATAGGTGAAATCTGATTTGCTGTTTGTAGCTCAGGTGTGCGGGGGGAGGGGAGGGGGGGGGGGCGCGTGACCCCCAGAACATATCATTCCAGGTAGTAAGGGATCTCTATGCCAAGTTTCGTTCAAATCGGTAAAGGCGTTTTTTGAGTGATCGCGGCACATACACACAGGGGTGCCTCTAGTCATTTTGTCACTCCAGGCGAGAAAACCTGTGCCCCCCCCAAGTCCCTCCCCCCCAGGAAAATAATCATAATGCAGCATCGTTTCACCAGAAAATAATCATAATGCGGCAGTGTTTCATCAAAAAATAATAGTAATTATCGTAATTCAGAATCGTAATTCACCAGAAAATAATCGTAATGTGGCAGTGTTTCACCAGAAAATACACTTATTGCAGCAGCAGTTCACCGGAAAATATTCGTAAGGTGGCAGCGTTTCACCAGAAAATACACTTATTGCAGCAGCATTTCACCAGAAATTAATTATAGGGCAGCAGCGTTTCACCAGAAAATAATCGTAATGGGGCAGCGTTGTCAGAAAATAATCGTAATGTGGAAGCGTTTCACCAAAACATACACGTAATCCGAGCAGAGGGAAAGAGTAGAGAGGGAGAGGCAGCATAAGATGTAAGAGGGGGGTAGAGGAACAGAGAGGGGGAGGGATAGACAGCATAAGATGGAAGAGGGTGCAAAGAAACAGAGGGGAGAGGGAGAGACAGCATAAGATGGAAGAGAGTGCAGAGAAACAGAGAGGGGTAGAGACAGCATAAGATGGAAGAGGGGGCAGAGGAACAGAGAGGGGAGAGGGAGAGACAGCACAGCACTAAAGCACAGGTTTACAGCTTTACCAGCCTACAGCCTAACCAGCTTTCAAAGAAAACTCTAGTATCAAAAGAGCAGGGCACATTCTAGCAATTATAACAGTACTGGGAGTCTGCACACTGGACAGGAAGTGTTCTTAGCAGCCTGCCTGCATACCTTCTCTTCTGCCTGTGCATGCAGCTTATCATCTCTGGAGTAGTGATGGGTCGTTCGCGAACGAGCCGGCTCTAAGAGCCGGCTCTTTACTGCGAATGACGAGCCGGTTCTCAGTTTTGAAAGAGCCGATGCCTCAGCCGCCCCACAGAGCTCTGCTTTGCTCTGCAATAAAGGGCGCTGAGGCATGTTGGGAGATGTAATCCTCCTCTTGCAGCTTGTAGGAGTGTATGGGGCTGAGCAGAGCAGTAGCAGGAGGGATTGACCCAGTCAGAGAAGCAGTCTGGAATTGTCATATAGAGACGGGGGCGGGGCTTTTACTCCGATTCTGAGTGGTGTTTAGTGATATTTAATGATAAGCCGATTCAGAGCCGTAAGAGCCGGCTCTTTAATGGGAGCCGATTCAGAAGAGCCGATTCTCTGAAAAGAGCCGGAATTCCCATCACTACTCTGGAGCAGAAACTTCCCTTCTCCCGGACTGTGTTGCTGTCTTGAGGTATTGAAGAAAAGAAATGCGTGCACCTTCCGTCTTAGATTATCCGTGTTTTATTTTCAGCAGCGGGAATAACATCACATAGGACTCTATGTAGTAGTCAGAATAGTTAACATACCATATTGTGGAGCGGTGGAGGTAGAGGAGGTGGGTGGTGGGTGTGGATGGCGGAGAGCGACGGCCGTTTCGTGTCGCAGAGACACTTGGTCACGCTGCGTTCCACCTAGTTACGGAGAGGTAGCTGGTTCCGGATTATGACGGAGATAGACTCCGCCTCTTCCGGAATAGCTGTCCTCTCTGTGATTGGAGTAGCGTGGGTAGCCACGTCAAGCGCGTCAGGCGCGATGCATCTGGTGTGTGCGTCCAAAGGGACATACCAATAAAAACTACATTACCCATAAATCAATAGGCGGGACATCCGAATACGAAGTCTGCCTATCTTACTATATTAGTAAAAGGACCCTAATTTGGGGCAAAAGCGGGACAAGAGAAACATTTTATCCTCTCAGTCCTAGGTAAGGGTATTTTTGGTATATGGTGCACAAAAAACGGGTTATCCTTAACAGGAACCCAACCATCATGCCTGTGCTATTTGACCTGGCTGACCCCGCATGAAAAGACTGTGTCGATGTATTTTAAAGTGACAGTGACTCATTTTAGTGAAACAATCAATTAAAAACAAATTGGACACTCAGCAGCTATTACTGGACATGTGGATAACATCAAATATTAAAAAATATATGTCATTAGATATTCAAAAAAAGGGGGAAGGAGATTCTTACATTATAAATTAATAATTGAGGACAAGGGGAATATAATTGGGTGAATCTCATAGGAATAAGTAATAGCCATCCCTAACCCCACGTTATGCAGAAAGGACCACTATTATAAATATACATATATATGTATATATACATATCTTCATCAGTCAATGGACTAACAATCCCCCACATAAATTTACCACATGTAGGGGGGTAGTGGTGCTATTGCATTCGTGAGTACGGGGAGGGCAGAACAAACTCCAACGATATAGATGCACCCTATGGTATCAAGGTTTCTACCATTATGGCATACCAAAGTAGGACAATGGCATCTCGAGATTAAATTTTGTATATAAAATGGAAAAGGGAATTCTGATCTCGACTCAATTCTATGGATCTAATGTGCTAGCCATCTCTATTTTATCATTCATCCCCAAGGGGCCCATTGCTTCAGTCCTTATGATTAATTTGGTCTCTTCTCTCAGAAGTATCTTATCACGATCTCCACCCCTTCGTGGATTTTCCACTTTAATCAGACCGGCAAATTTTATTCCTTTGCCTTCTGCCGCATGGAAGTTCCTCATATGACTAATGAAGCGAGTACAGCCCTTTCCAGTTCTGATGGACACGGTATGTTCACGTATTCTTACCCTCATAGGTCTAGTGGTCTGGCCAATATAGTACTTTCCACACTGGCAAAACATTACATAAACTACATATTCAGATTGACAAGTCATAAAATCCTTTACTGCAATGCTTTCCTTTCCTACCTGAATATTTCTCAGTGTTAGCATCTGTTTACAAAATCTGCAATGGCCACAACGGAAGTTCCCTTTGGGTAGTGCTTTATCCAACCAAGTGGTAGTTTTGGGTGACACAAATTCACTCCTGGTCAATATACTCCCTAGTGTGGGGGCTCTTCTAAAAGTGACTCTAGGTACTTCTACAATGCATGCGGCTAGCGACTGATCTTGTAAAAGGATAGACCAATTTTTATAGATGGACTTTCTGATTTGATCCGCCATAGGGGAGAAATCAAAGAGCAGCGACATTTTTTCTCCTAATTGTGTTTTGGGCTTACGATCTATCAATAATTTCCGATCTTGTAGATCTGCTCGTTCTTTGGCTTGTTTCAATATTCTCCCATTATAGCCTCTCTTTTTGAATCTGTCAGTAAGATCATTTGCTTGTTCCTGAAAATCTTCCTCTAACATGTTATTTTGTTTCAACCTGAGGTACTGGCCATATGGTATTGCTTCTGTCACGCTTTTGGCGTGAAAGCTGTCTGCGTGTAGCAATGAATTGGTTGCTGTACTTTTTCTATATCCTTTAGTGTACAATCTATCGTCCTTGATATTTAAACACAGATCTAAAAATTCCACTGAAGTATCACTTATCACTGAAGTAAATTGCATATTAATTGTGTTATCATTCAAGTATATCATGAATTCATTGAACTCTGATTCTGTCCCTGACCACACCACCAGGACGTCGTCCACGTACCTTGACCACTGTCTGACGCGCTCCTGGAAAGGGTTAGCATCCGAGAGAACGGCAGACTGTTCCCACGCCCCCAAAAAGAGGTTCGCATAGGAGCACGCCACTGGGGTCCCCATTGCCGTCCCGGATACCTGTTGGTACCATCTGTTATCAAAAAGAAAAGAGTTATGCGTCAAAACAAAATTTAAACATTCACAGAGAAAATCAATGTATTTCTCATCCTTATTTGTTTTCAATAAAAAATGTCTGACAGCTTCTATACCCAGGTCATGGGGGATACGGCTATACAGGCTGACCACATCAATAGTGGCCAGCCTGTCTCCGGGGACCCAAGTGGCGTGCCCCACCATCTGCAAAACTTGCAGTGTGTCCTTGAGATAGGACGGAACCCCCCTCAATAGGGGGCGCAGGAGGTGGTCAAGGTACCTGGACAGTCTCTCCGTAAGAGATCCACATCCTGATACAATGGGACGTCCCGGCGGTGCGGTCATGGACTT
The DNA here is from genome assembly GCF_040937935.1 of Hyperolius riggenbachi. NCBI lineage: Eukaryota > Metazoa > Chordata > Amphibia > Anura > Hyperoliidae > Hyperolius > Hyperolius riggenbachi. Next base: position 431,216,189 of record NC_090650.1, read on the forward strand.
GTGCAATTTTGGTATACAGTACCAAACTGGTCGTCTCAGAAACTGAGGAAGAAGATCAGTAGCTAGCTTGGGAGAAAGGAATCCTATTTCTACACCAATTCGCAACAAAGAGCGCAATTTGGTTGAATATCTATGTGTTGGATCAGAAGGCAGTGGGAGGTAAGTATCTTTATCATTAAGTTGTCTAAGAGCTTCAGTTTTATATTGTACATCGGTCATAATAACCAGATTGTGTTGCTGTCTTGTGCTGGGGGCGGGGCTCCAACACGGACACATCACATTCTTCTCTCTGTGACTGCATCTGTCCCCTGGCTGTCTCACTCCAGTGTCTGTGTGCAGCCAGTGACACAGGTGGGGGGTCAGACTGTCGGGGGCATAAGCTGGCTGGCCGCTGGCTCCTGGTTTGACTGGCGTGGGGCGGAGTAAAAGGCTGGGCAACACGAGGTAAACACTTTACCTGTGTGGCTACTGAGAAGAAGGGGCACGGCTTTAAAGAAGGAGCCTGGCAGAGAAGAGCAGTATTGATTGCTCTATTGGCTGGGGCGAAGTGGAGGTGGAGGCACTGCTGAGCACATGGTAGCGTGCCGAGCACCGGGGACTGAGTCGGGAGATAATATAATATAAAAAAAAAAAAAAAAAACATGGTCACGGTAGCAGCGGCGGGGGAATGCGCATCACCACCTCATGGCGCCTCACCACCTCGTGGCGCCCCAGGCAACCGCCTATACTTGCCTGGTGGGTGAGACGCCCCTGCATACACACATACAGTGGGTTGCAAAAGTATTCGGCCCCTTTACGTTTTCCACATTTTGTCACATTACTGCCAGAAACATGCATCAATTTTATTAGAATTCCACGTGAAAGACCAATACAAAGTGGTGTACTTTTGAGAAGTGGATCGAAAATCATACATCATTCCAAACATTTTTTACAAATAAATAACTGCAAAGTGGGGTGTGCGTAATTATTCAGCCCCGAGTCAATACTTTGTAGAACCACCTTCTGCTGCAATTGCAGCTGCCAGTCTTTTAGGGTATGTCTCTACCAGCTTTGCACATATAGAGACTAAAAATCCTTGCCCATTCTTCTTTGCAAAACAGCTCCAGCTCAGTCAGATTAGATGGACAGCGTTTGTGAACAGCAGCTTTCAGATCTTGACACAGATTGTCGATTGGATTTAGATCTCTACTTTGACTGGGCCATTCTAACACATAGATATGTTTTGTTTTAACCCATTCCATTGTTGCCCTGGCTTTTTGTTTAGGGTCATTGTCCTGCTGGAAGGTGAACCTCCGCCCTAGTCTCAAGTCTTTTGCAGACCCCAAGAGGTTTTCTTCCAAGTTTGCCCTGTATTTGGCTCCATCCATCTTCCCATCAACTCTGACCAGCTTCCCTGTCCCTGCTGAAGAGATGCACCCCCCGAGTATGATGCTGCCACCACCATATTTGACAGTGGGGATGGTGTGTTCAGAGTGATGTGCAGCAGGGGTCGAGTCCTGCGCGGACGCGGGTGGACGGCGTCCACTTACTTTTTCCAGAGAGTGAACGCCGTCCACCCTGGCTTGTGTGGAGGGGAGCAGCGCAGAGAAGGCGAGCTATGGGTTACAGCGGGGAAGGGCGGACGTCTCCCCCCCCCCCTTCCCCTCACTTTTGTGCTCCCCTTCCTGCCTCTCCCCTCCGGTGTTTTCAAGTGTCGGGCCGGCGGCAAAAGTGGGCGGAGACTTACCGCCTTCTTCCAGCCGCAAGGGACGCTCCGCTCTGTGTGCGGCTAGAAGACCAGACTAGCCGCACACAGAGCGGAGCATCCCTTGCGACTGGAACGCGGTAAGTCTCCGCCCACTTTTGCTGCCGGCCCGACACTTGAAAACACCGGAGGGGAGAGGCAGGAAGGTGAGGGAAGGGGGGGGGAGACGTCCGCCCTTCCCCGCTGTCCCCATAGCTCGCCTTCTCTGCGCTGCTCCCCTCCTGCTGGGGGCACACCTGGCTAGCTGGGGACATATACCCCTGCCTACATATACTGGGGACATATCCCACTGGCTACATATAATGGCACATATACCTCTGCCTATATATACTGGGCACATATCCCACTGGCTATATATACTGGGCACATATCCCACTGGCTATATATACTGGGCACATATACCTCTGCCTATATATACTGGGCACATATCCCACTGGCTATATATACTGGGCACATATCCCACTGGCTATATATACTGGGCACATATCCCACTCTCTACATATACTGGGCACATATACCTCTGCCTATATATACTCGGCACATATACCCCTGGCTACATATACCCCAGCCTATATATACTGGGCACATATCCCACTGGCTACATATACTGGGCACATATACCTCTGCCTATATATACTGGGCACATATCCCACTGGCTATATATACTGGGCACATATACATCTGCCTATATATACTGGGCACATATACCCGTGACTACATATACTGGGCATATATACCCCTGCCTATATATACTGGGCACATATACATCTGCCTATATATACTGGGCACATATACCCGTGACTACATATACTGGGCACATATACCACTGGCTACATATACTGGGCACATATACCCCTGGCTACATATACTGGGCAAATATACCCCTGGCTACATATACTGGGCACATATACCCCTGGCTACATATACTAGGCAACTATACCTCTGGCTACATATACTGGGGACTACTATACTCATGGCTACTTATACTGGGGACACCTTTAGACCTGGCTACCTGGGGGTACCTATTTTGGAAACAGTAAATTCGGGCGCCTGAGGCTAGTGGACAAATCGGGCGCCGCCATTCACTCCTATAATAAATATCGTTTAATGGGCGCCCGATAGGAAAAAAGGGCGCCGGTGAAAAATAACGTTTTAAAAGCGGCGCCCGGAGACTTAATGTTTTATTACTGCTTCTCATGATTACACATTATTTAATGATTTATACATTTTTAAATATTATTTTTAAACGAAAAACAGTACAATATTTTTTTTCAAACATTATTTTTAAACGAAAAACAGTACATTTTTTTTTTTTTTTTTACATTATTTTTAAACGAAAAAACCAACAGGGGGGTCTTAGGTTTAGGCACCAACAGGGGGGTCTTAGGTTTAGGCACCAACAGGGGGGGTCTTAGGTTTAGGCACCAACAGGGGGGTCTTAGGTTTAGGCACCAACAGGGGGGGTCTTAGGTTTAGGCACCAACAGGGGGGTCTTAGGTTTAGGTACCAACAGGGGGGTCTTAGGTTTAGGCACCAAAAGGGGGGTCTTAGGTTTAGGCACCAACAGGGGGGTCTTAGGTTTAGGTACCAACAGGGGGGTCTTAGGTTTAGGCACCAACAGGGGGGTCTTAGGTTTAGGCACCAACAGGGGGGTCTTAGGTTTAGGCACCAACAGGGGGGTCTTAGGTTTAGGCACTAACAGGGGGGTCTAGGGGTTAGGGGTAGGTACAGGGAGGGTTACTTAGTAATTTTTTTTTTAACGTTATTATACGCTTCAGTATTTAAACGAAAGATTAACGTTTTTACAATTGCCGATTTAATGCACATTATTTAATGATTTATAACTTTAAAAACCATTAATTTTAAACGAAATACAGTACAATACATTTTTAAACGTTATCCATGCTTATCGTTAAAAACCCGGCGCCCTTTTTTCCCAGCGCCCCTTTTTAACGTACGCCCTATTTTGGGGGAACTGCTGTCAGATTATCTGCATTTTTGTGGAACCGCTGTTATGTATTTTGGGGAACAGCTGCCAGATTATGTGTATGTTAGGGGAACAGCTGCTGCCAGATTACGTGTATTTTGGGGAACTGCTGCCATATTGTGTATGTTTGGGGGACCACTGCTGCCAGATTATATGTATTTTGGGTGTTACGTGTATTTTGGGTTTTCCGCTGCCAGGTGTCGCGTATTTTGGGGAACTGCTTCCAAATTATGCGTATGTTGGGGGAACTGCGGCTGCCACATTGTCTATTTTGGGGGAACCACTTCCATATTATCTGTATTTTGGAGGAACTTCTACCAGATTATGTGTCTTTTTGGTGAAATGCTGTCAGATTACATCTATTTTTGGGGGATACACTACGGCAGAGCTCAAACTTCCTCGGCAGATATTTTACATCACTGCTAAGGTCATGTATATTTGGCCCCACCCGTGACCACGCCCACGGTATGCTTGACCACGCCCATTTTTGGCGCGCTTAGCGCGGCGCACGGGTTTTCCAAGTGAGTCCACTCACTTCTTTTCCCAGGACTAGACCCCTAATGTGCAGTGTTAGTTTTACGCCACACATAGCGTTTTGCATTTTGGCCAAAAAGTTCCATTTTGGTCTCATCTGACCAGAGCACCTTCTTCCACATGGTTGCTGTGTCCCCCACATGGCTTGTGGCAAACTGCAAACGGGACTTCTTATGCTTTCTGTTAACAATACCTTTCTTCTTGCCCCTTTTCCATAAAGGCCAACTTTCTGCAGTGCATGACTAATAGTTGTCCTATGGACAGAGTCTCCCACCTGAGCTGTAGATCTCTGCAGCTCGTCCAGAGTCACTATGGGCCTGTTGACTGCATTTCTGATCAGCGCTCTCCTTGTTCGGCCTGTGAGTTTAGGTGGACGGCCTTGTCTTAGTAGGTGTACAGTTGTGCCATACTCCTTCCATTTCTGAATGATCGCTTGAACAGTGCTCCGTGGGATGTCCAAGGATTTGGAACTCTTTTTGTAGCCTAAGCCTGCTTTAAATTTCCCAAAAACTTTATCCCTGACCTGTCTTGTGTGTTCTTTGGACTTCACGGTGTTGTTGCTCCCAATATTCTCTTAGACAACCTCTGAGGCCGTCACAGAGCAGCTGTATTTGTACTGACATCAGATTACACACAGGTGCACTCTATTTAGTCATTAGCACTCATCAGGCAATGCCCATGGGCAACTGACTGCACTCAGATCAAAGGGGGCTGAATAATTATGTACACCCCACTTTGCAGTTATTTATTTGTAAAAAATGTTTGGAATCATGTATGATTTTCGATCCACTTCTCACATGTACAGCACTTTGGGCTTGATTCACAAAGCGGTGATAACTCAGTTATCACGCCTAAAAGACTTTAGGCGTGATAAGCTTTGCACCACTGAGTTATCGCCGATTTGTGCTCTTTATCGCGCGCAAAGTCCCGCGCGCAAAGTTTTACGCGCGCAAACGCGTAATTCCGCGCGCAGCGCCCATAGGGCTTAATGGGCGCATCACGCGCACTGCACCGTGCGATTGCGCGCGGGAATTTCGCGCGAGTTTCATTTTATCACGCCTAAACTGAGTTTAGGCGTGATAAGGGGCTTTTCACAGGCGTGCAAACACTTTGCACCGCTTTGTGAATCAAGCCCATTGTGTTGGTGTTTCATGTGGAATTCCAATAAAATTGATTCATGTTTGTGGCAGTAATGTGACAAAATGTGGAAAACTTCATGGGGGCCGAATAATTTTGCAACCCACTGTACATACACACATACATACATACATCTGATTTTATATATATAGAAAACTATATATCTAAAAAAAGTCATTTTAGGAGGAGGATAGATACGATTGTTTTTCTTATCAGTTTATTTTCACCTCGGATGTCCTTTAATAAAGAAAGGAAAACTATTGACAAATGGTTGAAAATACAACCCAAAACGGTACTAAGTGGGGAAAAAATTATTTAATTGCTGCCACTATGAGCCAGCCTGGAGGACAGGCCAAGTTGTTATGAATGTTAAAACGAGTGTACCGTAAGGTAGTAGAGGGATGTGAATTAACCACTTTCGCCTTTTAGACGTTGCTAATACGTCCAAAAGGCTGCTATTGCGATGCTGCGCGTGCCCGCACACTTCCGTGCCGCTGCCCGTTAGCCCAGAGATCAATGAATGAGAAAATAGTTCCCATTCATTGATCTAAGTCCTCGTTGGAAAGACCGATGGCTTCTTTCAGAAACCGTGATCTTCCTAAAGAAAAAAAAGTTTCTCATCCTCCCTTCACATCCTGTGAGCAAAAGCGCTTTTGACTGTGGCCAAATAGTAAAACTACATCTACATACATTTTTTTTTAAATAAATACAATTTATTACATTTAAAATTAGCTATTTACCCCACACTCCCAAAAATACTCAAATACCAGTATTTTTTTTTTTATTTAGTTTTTAATAAAAAAAAAAAAAATACGATTAAAAAACAAAACATAAATAGTTACCTAAGGGTCTGAACTTTTTTAACCACCTGAGCGGTTTGGACGAGCTCAGCTCGTCCAACACCGCCGGAGGCTGCCGCTCAGGCCCTGCTGGGCCGATTTTGATGAAATAAAAAGCAGCACACGCAGCTGGCACTTTGCCAGCCGCGTGTGCTGCCTGATCGTCGCCGCTCTGCGGCGATCCGCCGCGAGCAGCGGCGAAAGAGGGTCCCCCCAGCCGCCTGAGCCCTGCGCAGCCGGAACAAATAGTTCCGGCCAGCGCTAAGGGCTGGATCGGAGGCGGCAGACGTCAGGACGTCGGCTGACGTCCATGACGTCACTCCGCTCGTCGTCATGGCGACGAGGAAAGCCAAACAAGGAAGGCTGCTCATTGCAGCCTTCCTTGTTACTTATGCTTGCCGGAGGCGATCGGAAGAACGCCTCCGGAGCGCCCTCTAGTGGGCTTTCATGCAGCCAACTTTCAGTTGGCTGCATGGAATAGTTTTTTTTTTAATTTAAAAAAAACCCTCCCGCAGCCGCCCTGGCGATCTTATCAGAACGCCAGGGTGGTTAATGTGCATGTGAAGAGGGAATATTACTATTATTTTTTAAATTATAAACTTGTAAATAGTGATGGACGCAAAACTGTAAAAATGCACCTTTATTTCCAAATAAAATATAAGCGCCATACATTGTGATAGGGACATAATTTAAATTGTGTAATAACCGTGACAAATGGGCAAATAAAATACAGGGGTTTTAATTATGGTAGCATGTAATATTTTAAAGCTATAATTACCGAAAACTGAGAAATAATGATTTTTTTTCCATTTTTTTCTTAATATTCCTGTTAAAATGCATTTAGAAATGCATCACACTCTACATTCCAGACTCCTCCCCACAGTGCCTCTCTTCCTCATTCTCTGCAGGCATGTATAGGGTCACCATAGCTGAGAGGGGAGGGGACACAGGAGGCAGCACCATGCTCTACACTCCGGACTGCTCCCCACAGCGCCTCTCTTCCTCATTCCCTGCAGCATGTATGTGGTCACCATAGCAGGAGGGGTGGGGACACAGTAGGCAGCACCGCGCTCTACACTCGAGACTCCTCCCCACAGCGCCTTTCTTCTTCATTCCTTGCAGGCATGCATGGGGTCACCATAGCTGGAGGGGAGGGGACACAGGAGGCAGCATCATCCTCTACACCCCGGACTTCTCCCCATGATGCCTCTCTTCCTATTTTCCTGCAGGCATGTGTGGGGTCACCATAGCTGTAGGGGACACTCATTGGGGTCTTACCTAATCCAGGCAGGACAAAGGAGGAAGCACTGCACTCTACACACCGGACTTCTCTCCACTGTGACTCTAATCTTCGTTCCCTGCAGGCATGTATGGGGTCACCATAGCTGAAGGGGAGGGGACACATAGCAGAGTATTACCTAATCCTGGCCGGACACAGGAGGCAGCACCACGCTCAACACTCCGGACTCCTCCCCACAGCGCCTCTCTTCTTCTATCCCTGCAGGCATGTTGGGGTCACTATAGGAGGGGAGGGGACCCAGGAGGCAGCAGTGAGCTCTACACTCCAGACTCCTCCCCACGGTGCCTCTCTTCCTCATTCCCTGCAGGCATGTATGGGGTCACCATAGCTGGAGGGGAGCACACACCTTAGGGGCCCCTACAGGCTCTGGGGCCCTGGGCAATTTCCCCCTTTGCCTCTATGGAAGCGCCGGTCCTGGCTGTAATCACTCTTTTGAACAGAAATAAAAGAGTCCCTTCGCTTGTTTGTGTTTTGCCTGTGCAGTAGATCGAGAACTTGATATTTTCAGGGACTTAATGTAATATGAAAATCACTTCCACTCAAGAGTATCTACTGTTTTACGACATGTTCCCCTTCTTGTAGCCTAATCTCCAGCTCCTCGAACATACAAGACCCGCTGGGCCTTACAGACATAATCTTGTTGTTTTAAGAGCTGGAATTCGAGTGTTGATCTAAGCTGCTTATCGACTTTGAAAGGCAAACTCACAATGAATTAATTATAAGGGGTTTCTAAGACAATATTGCTTGGCCATGTTTGTCGCTTGCGTTCTGCAATCTGTAGCCTAGGATGTGTTCTGTTTACTGCTTGAAGGGATTTTCCACTTGAAGGGAAAGCAATGCCCAATATTTATTTTTATCAGGGCCAGCTCTGCAATAAAGTGGTGCTCTGAGCTGACGACTTGGCGAAGACGTTACTGGAGATCAGAAAGCACAATCACGATCAGATAGTGATTTAGGTGAGTGAAGGCGATGAGTGATGATGTCATCAGATCCAGGAATGCATCAGGTACTCCGTGCCAACAGCCTGCTCCCAGAAGTGATCTTGGCTTAAAGTGGACCTGAGCTCTTGCACAGGAAAACAGAGAGAAATGCACCGTGTGTACAGTATTTAGAGAAAAGAGCCTGTCTTACCCCCCCCCCCCCCCCCATGTGTAAGTAATCACAAGTGTAATTGGATCTCGCAGCTGTGTCAGCACAGAAATTCAGAAGTCCTCAGCAGAGCAGCTAATTTGTAAACATAGGATGTTAACCCTTTGGGCTTGATTCACAAAGCGGTGCTAACCTACTTAGCACGTCTAAAGTCTTTAGACGCGCTAACCAGGGTGCTAAGTAGGTTAGCACCAGATTTCTCAATCAGATCGCGTGCTAACTTTGCGCGCGCAAAGTTTTACGCGCGCTAAGTCCCATAGACTTTATTGGGCACTTCGCACGGAGTGCCCTGCGCTCTGTGCAGTACGCGTGTAAAGTTTTACGCCCATAAAGTTTTGCGCGCGTAAAGTTTTATGCGCGAAAAGCTTGTTTAGACATGCTAAGGGGGTTTTCACAGGCGTGCTAACAGTTAGCACCACTTTGTGAATCAAGCCCTTTGTCTGTTTCCATGAAAGCAGGAAGTAGACACACTGCAGATTTATTGCAGGATTTGTATCAACTGTAGCAAAGAACTGTTTTTCTTTAAAGGTTAGCATGCTGTTGCTTATCTTTTAGAGCAGAGCGGAAGTTCTGAGTTCAGGTCCCTTTTAACCACTTATCTACCACAGGTTTTTTCCCCTTCAAAAGCTCTTCCCATTTATTCGGTAATAACTTTATCACTAATTATCAGACTGAAATCATCTATACATTATTTTTTTGCTGGACAAAGTAGGATTTCTTTGGGCAGCACTTTATGCTAAGAATTATATTATTTAATATGCATTTGACGGGGAACAAGAAGAAAAAAATAAAAAAAAATCACTATTTCTCAGCTTTCAGCCAATGTAGTTTAAAAATAAAATGTGCTATTGTAGATAAAACAGACAAATTTTTTCTGCCCAATTGTCCTGGTTATTACAATATTTATATTGTGTCCCTAGTACAATGTATGGCCGTAATATTTTATTTTAGGTAAGGGAGTTAAAAAAATAATGAAAATGTATTTAATTTTTCTATGGTAAGTGTATAATGGTGTATTTGGAAGTAGTTTTACTTTTTGGCCACAAGATGGTGCTATACTAACTCAGTTTCCTAAAAATTAAAAACAGAAACAAGTGTTTACATGTGTTTATAGGTGTTTATAAACAAGGACGTAGAACCACGCCTCAAACCTACCGGTTTGGAAAGAAGCATCTGCCTCAAGTGAGGAGCGACGTGGACTGCGACCCCGCGACTCTGTCCACTAGTTTGCTCTTGCCTAATATTTCTGGTGCTATAGGCTCTTGGAAGCTGGTGTACATATTGTTCAGGGCTGGATTTTCCATAAGGCACTATAGGCACATGCCTACGGGCGCCTTATGTGGGAGAGGCGACCAGCCTCTTCATATCACTGATCTCAGGAGCTTACACCCTAACCCTTGTCTCATGTCACTAAGGATGATGAGGCAGTGATTCGAGTGTTCGATTCTAAAGACAGTTAGTGACATAAGGAAGGGATCCGTTCAGAATATTTGTGCTTGGGGGTGTGGCCTGTGTTCAGGGGCGGGGTTTAGGTCTTCGGAATGCCTGTGCCTATGGGCTTATGAGTCAGGCCCTACATATTGTAGAACCAACCTTGGAGCCATCAGTGTTAGGCCCTAATGCACAAAATCACGGAGAGAAACAGAGGCAGCGCACGGCACTGTTACCCTTAGGGCCCTTTTACACTTAATCAGTTGGAGTGCGTTAGTACGCGTTGGTGTGCGTTGCTACGCGTTAGTACGCATTTTTTCCATAGCAGTGCATTGTGACAAAGATTTCACTTAAAACGCGTTAAGTGTGAAAGGTGCCATAGGAAAACATGGGACTTACTTTGAAAAACGGTTTTCTTTCCGTTTTAACTGAGAGCAACTGATTAAGTGTAAAAGGGCCCTTACTTCCATCACCAAGTGCCGCAAGTTATGCTATTATCGCAACCCACTGGTCTTGATTAGCACGACTGTTGCTACATTAACGTGTGTTACTAACGAGTATTGCGGTTTGCGCTAATAGCGTAAATCGCAGTACAACCTGCCGGAAGTAAGTGTAATATTTACGTACGCTGACTGTGCATGCCAGTGCTGCTGCAATTTTGTGCATCAGGTCCATGTCTCCTTTAAAGTGTATCTCCAGACGAAGATCAGGAGGTCCTACAGCCAGGGCAGAGGCATAGGCTGGAGAGGCTCCAGCCTCAGGGCGCAGTGTAGGAGGGGGCGCACAATTCATTCAGCTGTCATTCCTAATTGTGTTTGAAGCAGAAAGAAATAAGAAAAGGAGATACATGGAAGTGACTTCAAGCCAGATAACTAGAGATTAAGGTGTGGGGGGCCCTGGGGCGCCTCTTAGTCTAATAGCAATCAGTGTGTGACGGCTGGGGTGGGAGGGATGAGGGAGGGGCCTCTTAGTCTAATAGCAATCAGTGTGTGACGGCTGGGGTGGGAGGGATGAGGGAGGGGCCTCTTAGTCTAATAGCAATCAGTGTGTGACGGCTGGGGTGGGAGGGATGGAGGGGCGCACTTTGGTGTCTCAGCCTTGGGTGCTGGAGGACCTTGTCCCGGCTCTGCCTACAGCGTTCAGTGTGCCTTGGTTAAACTCAAACAGCTTATTATAAAATGTAATAGTATTGTGGGATTTTGTAATAGCTGCAAAAATGAACCTACAAGTGTACTGGCTGGTTCAGCTGTCACTTCTCTTACTTAGTTCACTTCCCGTCACAGGTGCTCCTTAGTATAAGGTAGTCAGCGCTATCCTCAGTATTAAGTAGATAGAGGTGCCCCTAAGTAATAGGTAGCTAGAGGTGCTCCTGACTGAAGGGAGATCTCAGCAGTGGAATGCTGTAAGCTGGGTGGGTAACCTCTCATTTACACTCTCATCAGGACTCTGCATAGCTAAGGTATGAGGGAGGCGCTTGGGAAGTGGAGTGAGTCACCTTTCCATCCTCAGGCGCCTGTAGGCATATGCCTACAGTGCCTTATGATAAATCTGACCCTGGCCAAATCGCAATTACAGGTGTGGGTTCACCTCCACTTACTATCATCAGCGTATCGATCCCAAAGAGCACCTAAAAGAGATATAGTTTCTCTTTAATTCTACCTCAGCTCAGTGATTGTCTGTCCCCAGCCCCCTCCCCCTCCCCCCCCCGCCTTTTTTTAATTAAGTAGCAGCAGAAGAGAAATTGCGCACCATTCCTGAGGTGTTGGACCAATAAAAAATAAATAAGTACATCCAAACATTTGTATAGAGCTTTTCTCCTGTCAGTCCCAAAGCGCTCAAGAGCTGCAGCCACAAGGGAGTCTTGCCTTGAGCTCCGTACTGAATAGGTAGTGACCCTAGCCAGGATTCGGACCCTGGCTTCCCATGTCAATAGCGGTCCTCTTAACCAGTACACTATCCAGCCACTCAAGTAGCAAATAGGACAATCCAGAGGGTCCGCACACTCACTCCAGTATAGAACAAATTCTTGTTTATTCAATGATCGTGACACAAATCAATTTGCATAACCAAATAATGTTTTGGGACCCCTAAGGGTCCGCTTTGCCAAGGTATGCTGATTTACAAGTTAGGGAGAAGATTTTTTTTCATAATTTAACCCACGGTGGGATTTAATATTGAACGTTACAAATGCGCCTGAAGCTTTAAACTCTCCTGAAGATGGATTGGGGAACCTCACAGCGACGCCTCCTGAGGAACGAGGTTCCCCGAACCATCTTCTTACCCACGGGAACATGCGACGTAACGCGCTGGCAGATAATCGGGCACGAATGGGAAGTCAACTGATCGCGGTACTTTGCACGGGAGTCGTCAGGTGGTTTTAAATATCTAATCCATTGCGAAGGATGTTATCGTCGCAAGTCGCCAACCATCTTTTGTGTAATGGCACGCCTGTACTCACATCGCAAGAGCGTGGAAATGATTGCGCATCGATGAAAAAAATCGGCGGTCATTGGAAAAATTACTGTGAAAATCGCGTAATAGGTACAGGCCTTAAAGGGATACTTAAGCCTAGAGAAAATCAGTTTTACTCACCTGGGGCCTTTACCAGCCCCCTGCAGCCGTCCTGTGCCCTTGCAGTCACGATCAGTTCCTCCTGTCTCCCGCCAACAGCTACTTTTGTTTCAGCCGACGAGCTTACAGCGCCTGCGCAGGCCTGGCCATGCATCTCCTTCTATGACCCCGCCTGTTATAGCACCCTGCGCAGGAGCAGGATGCTATTGCAGATGGGAACGCGTAGAAGGCTACGCGTAGCCAGGCCTGTTGGGCCTGTTGGCGAAGGGAAAGTAGTGGCATCGGGGGGGACAGGAGGATCTGTGAGTGACTGCGAGGGCACGGAACAGCTGCAGGGGGCTGGTAAAGGCCCCAGGTGAGTAAAACTGATTTTTTGCTCTAGGCTTAAGTGTCTCTTTAAGATTCGAAGCTGTTAGTACTCTGCTCCCTACCAAAACAGAAATGAGCTCACTGCACTGTTTCCTGCCTTCTTCTTGTCTTCACATATCGATATTCTGTATCCACACACTGTGTCGTTTTCATTGTGACCTTTCCAGCATAAAAATTCCAAGATTTTATGTTACAAAGGCGCACAAAGCTGGCTACTCTTCATTGGCTAATCCAGGAATCCACATTTTCTCTCTACTATCTTATGGAAACCTGTAATGAGAGGGAGGTGGAGGTTGACGTGAGTAGTGGTTCTTGTGAATGCCATT